>NC_082703.1:9628672-9928672 GCF_949987515.2 Delphinus delphis | reverse complement strand
CCGAAATCATGAACACTGGTAGCACGTGATTTCCTCAAAAAAACGGAGTTATGTGGTCTATTTCATACAGATCCAAACCTTATGTTAGCCCAATATTCTACTCTTTAACCTATTTAAATAGCTAACTTCTGCCTGATAACCACTGTTTCTTAAAATACTTCTCTTGGTCCTCATTTCCATTATCAGCATTAGTAGTTTACTTTCTTCAAAGAGGTTATTTTTTCACTAATAAAGAAAGTATTTAATATTTCAGGAGATTTCCAGCATACACAACATTATAACACAAAGCCAGTTGAGAGACAGATGCTGGCTGTTCTTTTTTTTTCTTCTTCTCTTTTTTTTAAAATTTTTATTTTATATTGGAGTATAGTTGATTTACAATGTTGTGTTAGTTTCAGGTGTACAGCAAAGTGATTCAGTTTTACATATACATATGTCCATTCTTTTTCAGACACTTTTCCCATATAGGTTACTACAGAGTACTGAGTAGAGTTCACTGCGCTGTACAGTAGGTCCTTGCCGATTATCTATTTTATATATAGTAGTGGCACGTGAGTCTCCAAGTATCCCCCCTCCAAGGTCAGGAGACTCGAATCTGTGCCCTAGAACTTATTGAGGTGGTGTGGGTCAAACTGTGAATGTAAACTCTGCAAAAAAGAAATTTTCTGCTGTACTTACTCTTTAGTTGAAGTTGTTTTAGGTTTGTTTTGTTTTTTAATTTTTAAGAGCAAGAAAACGTATTCATTAAAGCTTGCTGGTTTTTTTTTTTTTTAAGAGACAGGAAGCAAGCTCTCTTGCCCCTCTTTTTTTTTCATTAATTAATTTTTTATTTATTTATTTTTGGCTGCGTTGGGTCTTCGTTGTTGCACGCAGGCTTTCTCTAGTTGTGGCGAGCAGGGGCTACTCTTCGTTGCGGTGCGCAGGCTTCTCATTGCAATGGCTTCTCTTGCTGCGGAGCATGGGCTCTAGGCATGCAGGCTTCAGTACTTGTGGCTCGTGGGCTCTAGAGCGCACACTCAGTGGTTTTGCCGCACGGGCTTCATTGCTCCGTGGCATGTGGGAACTTCCCGGACCAGGGCTCAAACCCGTGTCCCCTGCATTGGCAGGCGGATTCTTAACCACTGCGCCACCAGGGAAGCCCAAGCTGGCTGGTTTTATTTTGAGCGCCTGGGAGAGAGGGTCACCTATGAGAGATGTGCGCCTATGTTGTCTGCTCTGAAGAACAAGCTGCCAGCTGGTCTCAGAGGATCTCTGAGAATCTGCCTAGAACTGGATGGGCGCCAGCATATCCATTGGCCCAAATGGCTGAAACTGCAGTAATGAAATCTGTCCGCTGGCTCCAGCAGGATAGCGCCTGACTCTTGGCCCTTGTCACTACTGTGCTTCCTTTCAGATTTTTTTTTTTTTTTTTCGGTACGCGGGCCTCTCACTGTTGTGGCCTCTCCCGCTGCGGAGCACAGGCTCTGGACGCGCAGGCTCAGCGGCCATGGTTCACGGGCCCAGCCGCTCCGCGGCATGTGGGATCCTCCCGGACCGGGGTGCGAACCCGTGTCCCCTGCATCGGCAGGCGGACTCTCAACCACTGCACCACCAGGGAAGCGCATTCCTTTCAGATTTTTAAACCCAACCTGAAAAGCGCTTTCCGATTTTCAGTCACTTCTGCTCTTCCTTTGATCTTTACACTACCACAGGTGCTGGAAGACCAGAGAGGGTCAAAAAGGCTGAGTCAGAAACAAGGGGAAGAGAACTCCCAGTCCTGACCAGAAAACCCTTAAAACTAAACATTATGAGACTCACTACAGCCTATGTCCTTATATCAAAGTAAATCTAGCAAAACTCAGCTGATTTATTTTTTTAGCTGGAAAGATTGAAAATCAGATAATATTAATAGGCAATTTTTTTCATGGAAGGAAATGAGTACCTTAGCTGTAAAATATTAATGTATTTGCATAATGAACACTCTTCCTAAAATGTATCGATAAGCAAAAAAGCCTAGGAATTGGATAATTTATTAATAACTGTTCTTACTGTCTTTGTGCTTAACTATCTCCTAAGACAAAATGTCTCTGTTAATTCACTTTTTATTTATATCAAATTAATACCTGCATATAGCTTTAAATGCAAAACAGTTTTATCAAGACGATAACACAAGACAGTAGGGTGCTGCCCTACTCCACTCCTTATTTCTACATGCCAGAGGTCACCACCCCAATTTTTTCAGGCATTCCTTCTGTATTTGCACTTCAAAAATATCTAAATAACAGGGTTAACGTGGTATTTCTTGATTTTTCGGTTTTAGGTAATACCTATTGTCTTGTTGCTATGGAAGGTGTAGATTTAATTCTCCCTTCCCCCCACATACCTGTATTCCCTCCTCATCCATTTTTGATTCAGGGTATACCCAGTACTTTAATTACTACAAGTATAAATATTGTTTACAGCTGCACCAAACCAGTGCATTACCGTTGTTTTCTTTTTTGAAAATTTGTTTTGTTTTGTTTTGATTTGATTTGGTTTCAAATCTCTGGCCAACACTTCCCACACCTTTCAAAAGCCCTGTGAAATGCTTCTCAAGCCAATGTCCCACGTGGGCAAACTGACATATATGACAGATTATGAGTCTTCAACACTAGAGATTCTGAGTAAGTTTGGAGTGCGGCCCAGAGACTTGGGGGTTGGTTTGTTTGTTCATCTATGATCTTGGAATGAGCTTGGTCTGGGAACCACTCACCCACAGCAAAACAAGTAAGATCAAAAACTCTCAAGTTTTAGAAATTTAAGTGGCAGAGAATTTTGGTTCAGCTCTCCACCATTCTCGCATCACTTGCAGAAACTTTCTAGAGGTGGAAATGAATGTGAAAGAATGACCCACACCTTCTATTGCATGAATGATTAACAAAACTATCACAACTCCTATCAAAAGGGCCAAAGTTGGGCTTCCCTGGTGGCGCAGTGAACTCCCTTCCTCCTTTTCCAAGTAATAGAGGGTTCATTCGTACTTTCTTGGCTCTCTTTTTGTCAGACAAATCATGAATAAACCTTGGTTCGGAGTTAGAGACAACAATAAAAAAATTTTAATAATTAAAAAAGATAAAAATAATAGTCAAGAGGTTTTTTTTAGGGCATAATCTCAAAGAGGCAAAGAGAGATAATTAAATAGCAATCATGATGGAAAGCACGTGACGAGAGTCACTGACTTAGACTCCAGAAGGATTAATCTAAAGCCCGCAGGGGAAGGCCAATGAGCCACCTAATTTACCCATAAGCCCACAGAATGTTCAAGAATTTGACAGCATTAGGTGCAGCTTGTAAACAAAGAGAGTTGCTCACCACCCAGTTCTAGAAGGATTAAGTCATAACCCACTGCAGCTGCTGACAGACAGAACATTCTGAGAGGAAATTAAGATGATAACAGGACGCTCTGTGCTTTGGACAAGCAGGTCCTTGGATAGTTAGATGTGTATCTTAGGAAGAATTTCAATGCACCAGATTCCTCCATCTTTCCATACATCGACAAGCACTAAAATCATTAACCTGAGATATCCGTTCCTTGTGACTAGCAGTAATCTTCCACCAAGATGTGTGCTGGACCACGCATACCCCCAGCCAAAAATCACGTATAACTGGCTCCTCCCTGACCTCTTTGGAGCAGTTTCCTCAGAGCTAGCTGAGAGGCTGTCTCCTGCGTTATAGTCCCCAGTAAGACCCTGAATACAACTTAAACTCACAGCTCTTATGTGTGTGTTTTTCTTTAAGTCAACAATCCAAAAGTAGAGGTGAATATGGGACTAAGCATAGAGGACTGTTTAAAAGTCAGCTTAAGGGACAGTTAAAAGCCCATATCCCTTTATTCTGTGCAACTGAGCAACTGTCCCTTCCCCACCCTGAAAGAGTCCTGGAGGTTTCTACTCTCAGGAGTTCAAAAGAAAGGGTCTTCGGGCAGGGGGTACATGGTCTAGTTGAGGTCAGGGGCATCACACTGAAAAAAGAATTAAGTGATAGTTTACAGACTCAGCTGAGCAGTAAGAAGCTCCCAGAAGATGACCACCCCTGTTATACCCTCCAGGTAGAGAACTGAAAGGATCCTCTCTGGGAAATATGACCAGCCCAAGAGAAAACGCCTAAAAATACTGACACGAAGGGTAATCATACTACATAGCTGAGCTGTGAATTGCAATTATGTGAGTTATAATAACGTAAACACTGAATAACAATCTAACTGAAATCCCCATGTTCCCTTAAGGGAAGTCAATGGATAATGTCTCAAATTACAAATTACAAAATTGCAAAATTAGGAAGTAAAAATATAAGCATGTTATTAAGAAAACAGAGCGCTGAAAGAGCAGAAAGTGATTGCTTCCAGGGACTGGAAAAGGAGGGCAGATTCTGCTGTTTCTTTGAAATAAGCCTTGTACCAGAGTGTTTAATTCAACTAGGTACACAAATAAATTTGATAAAATGTAATTTAAATAAACCAGAGTTTTAATCATAGGGTCTAATGCACTCATTCAAGAAGAATGCCAGGCACAACCTGGGTAAATTATATAACATCTTAAGACCCAGTGAAGATGATAATACCAATGTTCTCATTTCCTCCCCGACTCCATGTGAGGATCAAGGCCGGTTTCACTTACTGAGTCATCCATTCGACAACGTTGCCTGAAGCCTGGCTACGTGTCAGGCACTGTTCCAAGCAGTGTGGTAACAGCAGTGAACCCAACGAAGTCGCCGTTCTCCTGACTTAGATTCCAACATGGGGCACAACAGGTAACCGGTCCCAAAATAGTAAGAGAACTTCTGGTGGGGGGGTGGTATTAAGTGCTATGAAAAGAAATAAAGCCGGGCAAGGGTCCACGCCATCAGAGAGTCAGGTGGGAGGAGAGCCCTATTTTGGAAAGGTGAGGAAACAGGTCTCTCTGAGAAAACATCACTCCTACAGAGACTCAATCGGTGGGGAGGAATAACCCGGGGCAGCGCATTCCAGGAGGAGGAAGAACAAACGAAAGGTTCTGAGGCTAGAACAGGCTTCCTGTTTGAGGGACAGCAAGCAGCCCGGAGGAGAGAGAAGTGAGCCAGGGAGACAGACCAAGGGTAAGAGACAGACCGGGAGTGGGGCAGAGCCTGCAGAGTCGGAGGCCACGCTGAGGACCTGGAATTTTAACGTGATGGGCAGTCACTGCGGAGTCTGAGCAGAGCTCTGAGAATGGCTTTACCTTCTGTAAAGTATTATGCGATAATTATTTGCTTAAACAGAAATAAAGTCTATTTTTTTGCAAGTTTTAAATTGAGATATAGTTGGTTTACAATATTATATTATTTTCAGGTATACAACATAGTGATTCACAAATTTGTAGATTATATTCCATTTGTAGTTATTATAAAATATTGGCTATATTCTCTGTGCCGTACAATATAGCCTTGTAGCTTATTTTATACATAGCAGTTTGTACCTCTTATTTAAAGTAAGGGGTTTGATTACAGCAAAGATGTATATATGTAGATAGATAGATAAATACACATTTACATCTCTATACATTTATTGTATATCATATGTGATCTATCACTTAGTTATGACCTTCTTTTTCACGTTCAACTTTGTTGCTGTCCACACAGTTCAAGTAAGTCCATTTTCTTGCCATCTCCCAAGTAAGTCTTAACCTGGCAAAAGCAATTACCTACTATCTGCATTCAATGCACAGGGCCCAGGAAAGTCAACCTCCAGAAAAAAAGTACTAGTAAGAATCAACTCATAATGGGTGAGACTAGCAGAAATTACCCCGAGAACAGTTCACAGATGTGTCACTCATGAAGTGTCAGGGACACTTAGTACAGTCAAGATGACCAGGGGCAGCTGTATAAGGAAGTCTATCAAGGTTGCTACCGTATCAACTGTGATACAATCTTACCAAACCGTACTTGTTTGTTTTCTGTGCTTCTCCAACAGGTGGCAAGGGACCTGGCAAACTGTGACTCTGCAGAGACGTTGTATCACTGAATGTTGGGATGCAACTGACAGGACAGATATCAAGATTCAAAGTAATTGTGAGACAGAAGCCCCCACTTGCAGAATTCACAGAAGGAATGAAGGAGAGCTTGTCCTACGACTCTTGAATTCCTCAGCAAGGTCAAGAATACAGAAAGGGGTGAGACAGAGTGGGGAGTCTTGGGTCCTCCTAATACAAAGAGCCCCAGGCAGACATAGAGAGCTCAGCAGAAAGAAGCTGGATGTGTTGCGGGTACCAGGAGCTGGAAAGCTGTCCCACGTGACTATCTGGAACAGAGAGGCGGCTCACTGGGAAAGGACGCTGGAAAAGCCAGGGTTCCATCAGGGAAACTCCAAATGCCATGAAAATGCCCCAAAATAGAAAAAGTACACTTTAATCATCCACCAGACCCACTCAAGGCCATCAGATCGAACCATCTGCTGAGTTCACAGGACATAAAGCCACACGGGCCAACTAAGAAATGTCCAGCCTCCTTAATTCTCCTCCCTTTCCACACAGCAACTCTGCTAGTCTCCAGAAAGCAGCAGATGAGGGAGGAAGAAGGAGGCAAGCAGAGTGTAGAGAGAGGAAAGACCTGTACTGCAGAGGAAGGACCGCAGGCCTGCAGTGGCGTGAGAGAGGTCCAAGCTGGGGATGCAAAAATATGTAACCCTAGGCATGGCATGTGGCTGAACGCTCCATTTACTAAGCTTGAAAGTGTGTTTGCAACTTAAAGTGACCATAAAACTGTCCATTCCCTGAGAATGAGCACAAAAGCCGGGGCTCAGCCAAAGCTTCCAGTTAGAGGACGGTGAAAATTAACCCCCTGAGTGAGGTCTTAAAGGGACAGTAAGAAACATAAATAAAGAATGTGTGTTTTAGGGAGGGTGGGAGGGAGGGAGACGCAAGCGGGAAGAGATATGGGAATATATGTATATATATAACTGATTCATTTTGTTGTGAAGCTGAAACTAACATACCATTGTAAAGCAATTATACTCCAATAAAGATGTTAAAAAAAAAAAAAAGAATGTGTGTTTACAAAAATAAACTCAAAGTGGCTTAAAGACTTAAATATAAGACATGCCACCATAAAACTCCTAGAAGAGAACATAGGCAAAACATTCTCTGACATAAATCGTAGCAATGTTTTCTTAGGTCAATCTCCCAAGGCAACAGATATAAAAGCAAAAATAAACAAATGGGACCTAACCAAACTTATAAGCTTTTGCACAGCAAAGGAAACCATAAGCAAAACGAAAAGACAACCTATGGAATGGGAGAAAATATTTGCAAGTGATGTGACTGACAAGGGCTTAATTTCCAAAACATACAAACAGCTCATACAACTCAGTAACAAAAAAACAAACAACCCAATCAAAAAATGGGCAAAAGACCTAAATAGACATTTCTCCAAAGAAGACATAAAGATGGCCAACAGGCACATGAAAAGATGCTCAACTTCGCTAATTATTAGAGAAATGCAAATCAAAACTACAATGAGGTACCACCTCACACCGGTGAGAATGGCCATCATTAAAAAGTCTACAAATAATAAATGCTGGAGAGGGTGTGGAGAAAAGGGAACCCTCCTACACTGTGGGTGGGAATGTAAATTGGTGCAGCCACTGTGGAAAACAGTATGGAGGTTCCTTAAAAAACTAAAAATAGAGATACCATATGATCCTGCAATCCCACTCCTGGGCATATATCCAGAGAAAACTCTAATTCAAAAAGATACCCGCACCCCAATGTTCACAGCAGCACTATTTACAACAGCCATGTCATGGAAAGAACCTGAGTGTCCATCTACAGAGGAATGGATAAGGAAGAGGTGGTACATATACAGTGGAATACTACTCAGCCATTAAATGCCATTTGCAGCAAAACACGGATGGACCTAGAGATTATCATACTATCGATAAGTGAAGTAAGGTCAGAAAAAGAAAAATATCATATGATATCACTTATATGTGGAATCTGAAATATGACACAAATGAACTTATTTACAAAACAGAAACAGACTCACAGACACAGAAACAAACTTATGATTACCAAAGGGGAAGAGGTTGGGGGAGGGATAAATTAGAAGTTTGAGATTAGCAGATACACACTACTACATACAAAATACATAAACAACAAGGTCCCACTGTCTAGCACAGGGAACTATTATATTCAATATCCTGTAATACACCATAATGGAAAAGAATATGAAAAAGAATAGATACAAATATTTTGAAATCCATGGATGGGGGGAGCAAGAAGCCTGCACCTGGAATGAAGGTCCGGGGGCCCCACCGACCACTCAGGATCCAGTCCTGGAGAGATGGATTGTAGTCTTCCTTTGAGGAAGACCAGTCCCACATTCTTCCTGTGTGTAACCTCCAGACTTCAACAAGGTGTGCTAATATCCACTTTCCGGAGAAGTTAAACATTTCAGTAGCCTACTTTTCTCTTTCTGTCCATGTACCTGTATTTACTAAAAGTTCTATTTAGGAACTCACCCAAAACAAAAGCAGTTCCCGACCCTAACTACCCTCATTCTCATCAAAGGCACTCCAACCCCTCTCTCATGACAGACAGGTTTCAAGAGAACTGTTTTAAAATGCAGAGTTGTGTTTTGAAATCACTACAGTGATGGTTTCTAAGACTAAATTCTCTAACTCTAAGGACTTTTGTTTTTTAAAAAATTATTCACTTGTGACTGCTTAATTTTTGTTTCAGAGAATTGCTGATGTAGCTGAAGCCTCATGTCTCAAATGACTCAAACCAGACACAGAATTCACTGTATTTCACCGTGAAAGTCTTTAACTATTACTTCCAGAAATGTGTTTATATTAAGTAAATGAATCATCTCTAGAAAGAAAAAAGAGAAAGGAAGCTATAAAGGAAGCAAACAAAGTCAAAAATATTCCTGGTTCTGGATAAACAACAAGGTACTACTCTATAGCACAGGGAACTATGTTCAATAGCCTGTAACAAACCATAACGGAAAAGAATATGAAAAGAATATCTATATAACTGAGTCACTTTGCTGTACAGAAGAAAATAACACAATGTTGTAAATCCACTATACTTCAATAAAATCTAAAAAAAATAAATTCTGGTTCACAGAAGCCTCAAGGTCACATAATCCTTTGAGTTTCCATTCCTGTTAATTAGGTCAGCCTTTGACACCTGAATCATTTTCCTGCCTTTTCTTTTTCAATCCTGCTGTACCAGAGTACCATTTGCAGTTGTAAGTGACCTACTTAATTAGAATATGGAACCCTCAGACAGAAAAGTGTATTGTATTCACTCTATTTCGCTCAATAGACCTTATTAAAGAACTGAATTTCTAATTTGGTTTGCTACAAACCATACACTGTAAGCAATTCCAAAATCCAAATATCCAGGTTTTATTATAGTCAGGAGTGTACATTCAAATACAGTTGCGGAGGAGGAGCACAGGATCAGGTGTCGGTGCATCTTGGTTCTCTGTCCAGCTCTGCCGCTAACCCCTGTGTAAATGGGGGCACATCCTTAACCTTCCTGAGCCTCAGACTCCTCGCCTCGACAAAGAGAAGGTTAGATTCCCAGGTCCTTTAGGGCTCTACGTATCTGTGACTATTTCCTGAGTGCCTAGCATGTACAAGGTACTATGCTCGTTATAGGGGAGAGGGGAAGTACAAAGGTGAAGTGTTGCCCTGTCATCAAGAACTTTGCACTCTAATATGGAAGAGAAGATGATATAGGACAAAACCAAATGCCATAGTTACCTTATTTATCTTCTTCATTCCTCATCATTGGCACTGTGCCTGGCATATTGTATTAATAGATGCTCAATTAAATGACATAAAAGAGATATAAAATGCCTCTGGACATTTAGAGAAGAGAGGTTACATTCAATGGAAGGGAATCAGAAAGCATTCATAGGTGTTATATTTGAGTTGGTTTTTAAAAGGCCATTCAACTTTCACTTGCTCCCTCACACCATCCTCTAATTTGATGCAAAATCTTAAGCCAAAGTTCAAGATTCTCCATGCTCTGGTTCCAATGTATCCTTCGATCTTAGTCTCTCTCTTACATAAAATCATGCTGTAGCCAACCAATCTCCTTGCTGCAACCTCAGATATTACCCGTAATTTTCTACCTCCATGCCCCCATTCATGCTGTTCTTCATACTGAAATGTCCTCCAATCCCAACATAATCCAATTCCATTATCCTTCAAGGCCTACTTCAGATTTCCCCTATTTTATGAAGGAGATCTTATGAAGCCTTTCCTGACCCCTCCAATCATGTGTGCTCTCTCCCTTCTCTGAAATCCCACAAAACTTGTCGACATTTCTCTTATGGTATATACACCCTTCAGCACTGCATGACAGTTCAGTAATATCTGTGTCTCAAGATTATACTATTTGACATCAAAAACTGTATTATTCCTCCACACTGCCAAACAAACGGTAGCGTTCAGTAGATTATTTTGACAGGACAAATTAAAAAAACGCTCCAGGACATAGAAATTGAATGAACAATGGTGCTAAGTCAGGAACATCTGTGGCATATGCCTAAAATGCTGACTATTCCAGTTTGATTTTTGAACGTAAGTTTAGCTGATATAATCACAGGAGTTGAGCTCAGAAGGCAGGCCTGAGTCTTTACACAGAGCCTTAAGTGGCAGGGCAATAAAAATGGCATATATTCAGTTCTCAGTGGAGTCACTGACAGTTTTGGGAGCTGGACAGTGACAAAATCCGAGATATGAAAAGCAAACCAGAAGCATCCTGGTTGACACATCAGTCTCCTGGGAGTTTGGTTGGAGGCAAGTCCATCCCTGAGAGAAGAATCAGGTCTTAAGTGTGCAGATAAAATTAAGTGCATGCTCTGCAAGTCTGTGAGTCCAAAAAACTCACTACATAAATACTGCTTTGTAGGCTTCCCGGCAACCAGATATTTGAGTGCGCATCTCAGTAGAAGGAAAGAGACAAACACGAAAGCAATCATTACTGAATTTCCAAACTGGTGAAAAAGCGAAGGTTCTCCGCAGAAGGGAGAAGGGAACAAAAAAGTACACCACACACAAAGGACAGGAAATCAAAATAGCTCTGAATTCCTCAGCAATAACACTGGAAGCTAGAATACAGTGGGAAAATGTCTTAAAAATTCAGAAAGAAAAGAATTTCCAACTTAGAATTCTATGCTGAGCCAAACCATCAGTGAAAGTAAAGGTAAAATAAGCACATGTTCGCACATACAAAGTTTCTGAAAACTTACCTTCCGTGAACCTTTCTCAGGACACACTGAAATAAAGACACAAACGGGACTTCCTTGGTGGTCCAGTCGTTAAGACTCTGCACTTCCACTGCAGGGGGCGTGGGTTCTACCCCGGGTCAGGGAACTAAGATCCCGCATAGCCAAAAAAAGAAAAAGAAGAAGACACAAACCAAGCCAGAGGAAGATAAGGCATAAGAGAAACAGAAAATCCAACACACAAGCGAAGTACAAGGAATCCCCAGACTGATGGGCAGCCAGGACAGCACCTGGGCACCAGGCAGAAAGGATGACAGCTCTAACTGGACATGTCAGGAATCTCTGGGAGACATTTCTTTAAGAATATCTGGGGGCTTCCCTGGTGGCGCAGTGGTTAATAATCTGTCTGCCAATGCAGGGGACATGGGTTTGAGCCCTGGTCCGTAAAGATCCCACATGCCAAGGAGCAACAAAGCCCGTGCACCACAACTACTGAGCCTGCACTCTAGAGCCTGCGAGCCACAACTATTGAGCCCGCGAGCCACAACTACTGAAGCCTGTGCACCTAGAGCCCATGCTCTGCAACAAGAGAAGCCACCACAATGAGAAGCCTGCGCACCACGATGAAGACAGTAGCCCCCACTCGCCACAACTAGAGAAAGCCTACACACAGCAATGAAGACCCAACGCAGCCAAAAAATAATTAATTAAATAAATAAATTTTAAAAAAAAAGAATATCTGGTGCCACTACAGGGAAAACAATTTGTACAGGAAAAGAAATCTTAGTATCTTAAATCATGGCTCACTGTGACTACATGATGATGTAAAAACTAGATGCTAATCTATCTAAAATGATGATGATATAACTTCTGGGGAAGAATATGGGGCTGAGAAATGAGTGGGAGGAGCAAGGGTGAGGGAGGAGAGTTAAATACTCATCTTCCGTAGTAAGAATCAATATATAATGCCTAAAAGTGAAAAACCAAGAAGTCACAATCAAAGTGTTACTTGAAAACACAGGAGCTCTATGTGCATGTATAACATGTTAAAAAGTTTTAAATGTTTAGCCCCGGCCCGGTCCGGCCCATCCCCCTCTCCGCTGGGTCCTTGAGGCCCAGCCTGGTCGGGCTGCTCGCGGCTGGGAGCCAATGGCCAGACTAGCCGGACAGACAGGCGCACGTGAGGATGGACGGAGGGATACATGGAGGGCCGCAGGGACGCTCGGCCCGGGCCGGTGCTAAGAGGCCCGCCCAGGAGGGCTGGGGCAGCACTCAGAATTTTTATTTGGCTGCTACCTTAAAATACAGGCCCTAAAAATGCCAGCTTGTTTGGACTTAGAAGATGACCTGGATAAATGATAAAAATTAAGAAAGACATTTTGGTTTTTTTATTGTCCACTTGGCATATGCTTCTGGAATAATATTCACCATGGTTATGGATGACCTTCCAAACTTAGAAGACATCTATACTCCCTTGTATTCATCAACAGTGGAGGACTCAGAGGTGGACTTTGACTCTGGACTAGAAGGTGATGACTCAAAAAGTGATAGTATTTTGGAGGATTCCACAATCTTTGTGGCCTTCAAAGGAAATACAGATGATAAAGACTTCAAATGGAAATTGGACACAATATTGAAGAAAGTACCCGATTTGTTACACATGGAATCCAGCAAGCTAAAGGTACAGAGGTAGAGGCCTGGAACAGTGTGCACGTGACATTCAACATCTCCCGGGAAGCAGCGGAGCGGCTACGGATCCTGGCTCAGAGCAACAACCAGCAGCTTCGGGATCTGGGAATTCTCTCCGTTCAGACTGAAGGGGAAGGTGCTATCAACCTGGCTTTGGCTCAGAACCAAAGCCGAAATGTGAGAATGAATGGACCCACGGGAGCTGGAAATTCAGTTAGGATGGAGGCGGGCTTTCCCATGGCAGGTGGTCCAGGAATGCCTAAACGCCTCCCACCTGGCTTCGCAACAGGACAGGCCAATCCGAACTTTATGCAAGGTCAGGTGCCTTCGACCACAGCAACTACCCCTGGAAATTCAGGAGCCCCTCAGCTTCAAGCAAATCAAAATGTCCAGCATGCAGGTGGTCAAGGAGCTGGTCCTCCTCAAAACCAGATGCAGGTGTCCCATGGGCCACCAAATATGATGCAGCCCAGCCTCAGGGCAATTCATGGCAACACGAACAGCCAACAGACTGGTAGTTCTGGGGTTCCTCAGGTGAACCTGGGCAACATGCAAGGCCAGCCCCAGCAGGGCCACCATCTCAGGTGATGAGCATGCACCAGCAGATCTTGCCCTCCCAGAGCAGAAGGCCCAGCAACAAGGTACCTTGAGCCCTCAGAACCCTATGATCCTTTCAAGGGCCCAGCTTATTATGCAGCAGGGTCAGATGACAGTGGATCCTCAGAGCCAAAATCCTGGGCTCTCGTCCCAGAGGATGACCCCACCCAAGCAGATGCTTCCCCAGCAGGGCCCATAAATGAGGGTACCACATAACCAGATGATGGGGCCTCAGGGGCAAGTTTTGCTTCAACAGGACCCAATGATAGAGCAGATTATGACCAATCAGATGCAGGGGAATAAGCAACAGTTTAACACTCAGAACCAATCTAATGTCATGTAGGGACCAGCACTGATAACGAGGAGATCAACTCCAAACACGCAAGGAAACATGGTGCAGTTTACGGGACAGATGTCAGGACAGATGCTGCCCCAGCAAGGGCCCATGAACTACAGTCCATCTCAGGTTATGGGGATTCAGGGGCAGGTCTTGAGGCCACCAGGGCCCAGCCCACATATGGCCCAGCCGCATGGTGATCCTGCTACTACAGCAAATAATGATGTCAGCTTGTCTCAGATGATGCCTGACGTCAGCATGCAACAAAGCAACATGGTGTCCCCCCTCTGCCGGCGTCCAGGCCATGCTGGGAAACAGTGCCTCGGGAAACCACTTCTCAGGCCATGGCATGCCTTTCAACGCACCTTTCAGTGGAGCACCCAATGGAAATCAGATGTCCTGTGGTCAGAATGAGGCTTCCCGGTCAGTAAGGAGGTCACGCTAACAAGCCCATTGTTGGTCGACTTATTGCAGAGCGATATCTCTGCAGGCCATTTTGGGGTAAAGAATAAGCAAAATAATACCAATGCAAATAAAATGAAGAAGAAGAAACCCCCTTGGAAGAAGAAAAATAGCAGGATCTAAACACCCCAGGTACTTGCCCACCTGGTCTGGAGGAGGCTGATGAGCACCATTGCCTAGAGAACAAGGAATTAACCTGGACAACTCAGGCCCTAAACTGCCCGAATTTTCAAAGCGACCACCAGCCCCTTCACAGAGTTTAGTCCCGAAGGAAACTCCAGCCACAGCACTGCAGGGGTCTCTTCCCAGACCAGAACTCGAGGCAAATGCTGCCACAGTCTCTAGACAAAGCAGTGAGCCTAAAGAGATAACTGAAAGGTCCAAAACTCCAAGCCGAAGAAACTCTCGAACTGAAGAGCCAGCTGTGGCTTCTGAAAGTGTGGAAAATGGACATCATAAGCCATCCTCTTGGCCTGCTCCAGCCTTCAGCCCGACTGAAGACATAACCAGTGCAGTGCAATCCGAGTGAAGAAAATCCAAGTAAACAAGCTGGACGATGACTTGATATTTGTAAATGTGTGTAAAGCTTACAAAAAGCAGTTTTGAGCTGTGGCTTTTTAAAATCCATTTTAATAATGTGGTCCTTTTCCTGGTCCCTGCAACCTGTTTCATAAAGTGCAATGGGGAAAGCGGAGTTGTTGAACCCTTTTGGTGTTGCAAGATGAAGTTCAAGGTTTCTATACTGTTGCCATGTATTGAGAGGAGCTAATGCGATTATGTTATTAGTTTTCACATTTCCTAAGCAGCCTAGAGTACAGGGTGAGCATTTTTAGATCTTCTAATAATGTATGGTGCTGTGGAAGTACTGTGTCTGAATAGCAGTAGTGGGGCAAAAGGAATCTTCTCATTTGGAAATGTTGTAAATAATTTTATTATATAGTGTTTTGGATGTATTTGTTGTAGAAATGGACCAGTGAGTAAAGAGAATCTTAGGGTTTGTACAATGTGGGAAAAAAAAAGTTTTAAACGTTTAAAAGATAGTGACTGTGATACAACCACTCTGGATATTGGTCTGGAAATTCATAAATGTAAATTCGTAACAAATAATTCCACTGCTAGGTATGAATCCTCGCGAAGGCTCACACACGTACATGGATTGTTTACTGTAGCGTTTTTTGTCATAAGAAAGTTTTTTTAAAACAACCTAAATGTTCAACAATAGGAAAATGGTTAAATGAAGTGTGATATATAAATACAATGGAATTCTATACAACAGTAAAATGGGTGAACTGGAGCTATAAGGATCCAACATTAACAAACCTCAAAAACCATGTAAGAGAAAAAGTAAGTTACAGAGAGAGAAAGTTAACATATCATACTATTTACATAATTTTTAAAACATACAAAAAATATTGTATGTTGTTTAAACACACACACAGACACACACACACACCAACTTCAGGATCATGATTCCCTCCAGGTAGGAGGAAGGAAACAGGATGGGGTCAGTGAGGGGCTCATAGAGGCTTTCAATTTTACTTGTAATATTTTATTTCTTAAGCTATGTAGTAAGTACGTAAGTACCCATTACATTATATATATATTTTTGTGTCTAATTGAAGTATGTCTAGGGGCTCCTGGTAAAATTTGGGAAATTAAACTCATACATTTAGTTGCTTCATCTCAAAACACCCCTAGAGGGTTATAGTCCCTTATCCAAACTCTCAGAGATTTATGTGTTTCAGAATTCAGAATTCTTTGGATTTTAGAAAAATGTATCAGGATGCAATCCCATATGTTACATTACACCTTCAGTGGGACCTGAAATCAAGTGATGCTCAAAATAAGCATCTGACACTATTCAGATGGTTGTTTGCCCCTCAGAAAAAATCAGCCATCAGCCTGGCCCTGTACTAACAGCCCTCACTCCTCAGACCTACACTGATTCCCCTCTAAGAGCAGAGGAGGAAAGCAAGTGCATGAGGACACCTGCAGGCCTTTGGAGGCTCTGGACTCCACCACATCTGGATGCCTAAGTGCCTGGAATTCCCTGCCTCCTCACCTCTACCAGGCATGAGTGCCCATTGCTCTGCAGCCCTGACCAACTGTGGGGCACATACACCACCTGATTCCTGCCGAGCCCATTTTCTGCTTTACTTAAGTTGTTGTTGGGCAGATCACTGAGGATGACTCAGCCCTACAGCCCAGTCTCAGTCCTGCCACTCCAAAGCCAGCACTATACACACACACACACACACACACACACACACACACACACACACACACACACACACACACACACACACATTCATACCACACTCTAAAGCAGATGTCCTTTCACTGACTTCCTAACTTTAGTGATTAACCTTGCCTATCTTTGGTCGAGCTTGCTAATCTGTATTCCCCCGTGCCCCTATCACTCAGCACCCAGGAGCTCCATATTTCTAACAGCTGTTGGCATCTTGCTACCCCCAACTGGCTGGGTCTGGCTGCCCTTCAATGCCAGCATGACATATAATCAGCCTCGGGAAGTGATGAATACCAACTTGCTCTTGAAAGCTGATGTTGAACAATCTTTTTATTTTTATTTCTGAGTAATGAAATCATACTGTGCTGAGCTTATGTCCAATTAAACATCTGTTATGGTCATCAAAATCTCCTGGCCATTATCACAGATGACATTCTGAATTGATATCAGCAGTATAATCAATAGCCAATTCCTGAATAACAAGTTCAGTAAGCACAACGCCCAAGTGTGAAAAGGTGAAAAGAACTAGGTCTTCTCCCCCATAAATACCAAGTGGCCCAGCCAACCACCCCTCTGTTGGTCCAGCTCACTGATTTATTGTATTTGCTCAATGCTCTGGCCTTCCACAGAGCAAGTGCAGAGGAAATCGGGCGTGCCAAGTGCTTTCAAGGGGAGCCCACCATCTCTTCCTTGGGAGAAAGGCAGTAACTCAGCATTGAAGTAGGATGTCAGCAAGCTAAGGGAGAAAGGCAAAAGCCCTACTTACCATAGAAGAGGAAGGCTTTGGTCCTGTGATGATGGAGGTAGGTCCGGTTGATGGTGAAGAAACAAGTGTCTGCCCCGCACTGGCCTAGCCTTCCAGTTTCACCAGTCAGTGGGGACCACCAGAGCATGATGGGGTAGCTATCAGCTGCCAGTGTTTTTTTCCTATTCAGGGTCAGTCCTTCTCTCTTAAGGAATGGATGGAGATGTATAGGCTCTTCTTCCATTTGTGCATGTCCGTCGTTCAAATTAGAATTTTTAAACTTCATCCTTTCAAATTTTCCCAGCTCAACCACTACCTAAAAGAGATGACGATTATTACCAGTGTCAGACTGTTTAATTTCCTTCTGTACATCTCCCATTCATCTTGATGATTTAGCTTATTAGTTTTCTATTGCTACCATAACAAATTATCACAAACTGAGCAACTTAAAATGATGCAAATTTATTATCGTACGATTCTGGAGGTCAGAAGTCTGAAATGGTCTCACTGGGCTAAAATCAAGGTGTTGGCAGGGCTATGCCATTTTTCAGGAAACTCTGGTGGGGAATTCGTTTTCTTGCTTTTCTTTTAGAGGCACCCACAGTTCTTGGCTCATGGCCCCCTTCCTCCATCTTCAAAACCAGCAACGTTGCACATCTCTGACCCTTCTGTTATCGTGTCTCTCTCTGAACACAGCCAGGGAAGAGTCTTCTCTTTTATGGACTCATGTGGTTACACTGGGCCTGCACAGATAATTCAGGGTTATCTCCTCACCTCAAGGTGTGTCACTATAATCCCATCTATTTACAAAGTCCCTTTTGCCAAGTAAAGTAACATATCACAGTTTCCAGGGATTAGGGTAGGGACATAGCCTCCAAAATATCTACCAACAAGGATGCTTCATTCCACTGAACACATAACAGATACATCTCTCCTCCATTTCATAGGCAAGTATAGAATCCAGAAGTGGTTGTGTCTCTTAATGAAACCTGTGAGAGTCAGGGTTATTCTCTGGCTATTGCTGGGGATTACACTCTGGGGAAAATAAGTTATAAATTGCCAATTGGTTTCTTTTCAGTACAATTAAAGGAATCATAACATGGATTTTATATTTCTAATAATATCCACTATGGCATAGAGATGGCATAGGTACTGGGCTCCTTCTCACTTAAAACCTTGTTTTTTAATTTATTTCAAGAGAGTCTGGGTCCTGGAGAGCTACGTCATCAATCACAGTAATCTGAAGGGCAGGGTGGACTGAGTGAAATCAGAGGGGCAGTAGTTCTCCAAAAGCGCTGCCTTTTCATCAAACTTTAAGGTTTGATATTGACATGGCATTACAAAAATATGTTAGAGAGAGCAGTATAAAGTAGGGGCTGGTCTCTTTCATATATAACAAAACATTAGTAGTCACACTATACAATAAATAAAGTCGGTAAAAGAAGGCATATTTTCACGTATTAACTGGCCCACTTGTCAACAAAGGACACTACCTGTGTGGCCCGCAGACCCCACTCTCAGCAGCCAGTGGTGGTGCCTTCTTTATGTATTTGCTACCTTTAGTGTCAGAAAAGGGCCCCGCCCACTGAGGTGATACAGAGTCTGTAACTCCCTGGGGAGGGTCTATAACGTTCACTGGATTCTCTGAGGGATTCAAGGCCAAAAAAGCTATTAAGAGCCACTCAGCAAACGCCACATAGTATTCCAAACGGAAGAAAGAATTCTATTATTTTTTTTTAAAAAAAGCACAGATTACTTGTGACACCAAAGTCATCATTAGAACAGTAAGACCATCACTGAAAACTAAAAACCCTTGCCAATAGCTTTCTAAGCCTCTTTATGATAACATAATAATGTGGCTATTCCCCAGTACCTTGATGGAATGGAGTTGACTTGTAGCTACAAACACTCTTTTTCACCCAACCTTTCCCTGCAAATATACAACCAGGAACTTGAAAGAAACACGTTTAGAAAGCCATGTTTATAACTTCAAAAACAAATTTTGCTCCACATTTCTGATCAAAGTCTACTATGTGAGGTATAAGGTCATATCCAAATAATAGGGACTGGGACCTCCCTGGCGGTCCAGTGGCTAAGACCCCACGCTCCCAATGCAGGGGGCACGGGTTTGTTCCCTGGTTGGGGAACTAAGATCCTACACGCCACAGGGCGTGGCCTAAAATTTTTTTTTTAATAAAAAAAAAAACATCGAATAATAGGGATTGCTTTAAGGAGAGAGATTTCTAAAGCAGAAAACTCCAGCCCCTCCAGTTCAAGCAGGTCCTGGATACCCACCTCCAAGACAGACAAGCAGGGAGCCAGGGGTTTCCTCTGACCAGAATCCCAACCTGGCCGTGGAAGGTGGTGGAAGTACAGTGCAGTACTATCTGCCGAAGTCCTTTTATAAGCATAAGCTCATTCAGTCCTAAGCGAGGAGAAGGGAAGCCCTCCAGAATAACACGCCCAGAGAACACTTCTGTCTCCATCAGCTCCACGTCTGAAACACTCACATCCACAAATAATCTTTAAAAGTCCTTTTGGATTTTGAAATGGACAGCTGGTCCTTGAGTGGGTGCTAAAATATCTCAACTCGTATTTCTACTTTTAATATCACTGTGAAACTTTTATTTTACTTTGAATTCAGCAAATGAAGTTGAGAATAACCAACTAAATGAAATAAACGGGGGGACTCAGGAAACGTTTCAGGTCATTCACCCCACTACAGACAAATCTATTAATGCAGATGTGTGTGTTCTGCAGAACGACTAGCTTGTCCTCAGAATAGTCACTACTTCTTCAAGAATGGCATCTTTCGGGGACTTCCCTGGTGGCACAGTGGTTAAGAATCCACCTTCCAATGCAGGGGACACGGGTTCGATCCCTGGTCCGGGAAGATCCCAGATGCTGCAGAGCAGCTAAGCCCGTGCACCACAACTACTGAGCCCGCGCACCACAACTGCTGAGCCCGCGTGCTGCAACTACTGAAGCCTGTGCGCCTAGAGCCCGTGCTCTGCAATGCGAGAAGCCACCGCAATGAGAAGCCCGTACACCAAGAGTAGCCCCCGCTCGCCGCAACTAGAGAAAAGCCCGCACATAGCAACGAAGACCCAACACAGCCAAAATAATTAATTAATTAATTAAAATTATTTTTAAAAAAACAGAAGGGAGTTTCCTGGCGGTCCAGTGTTTAGGACTCTGTGTTTTTGCTGCCGAGGGCAGGGGTTCAATCCCTGGTCAGAAAACTAAGATCCTGCAAGCCACACAGCAGGGCCAAAATAAGAAAACAAAACAAAAACGAATGGTATCTTTCAGAAGGGATCATGACTTGGAAGAGGCCATCCAATTCTGACCCAGTAAGACAGACAGAACTCTACCTTCTGTTACTGTAAAACCAGTACCCTGCAAGAGTCACAAACTGATCCCCTAACCCACTGATTTTCTTTCTACCTGACACATCCACTCACTAAACCTGACACATCCGCTCACTGAACCTCAGTTTCGTCTGTTAAAAAAGAAAGTATTTTCCTTGCTTTACAAAGAAAATCCTGATCCTGAGAGATGATGCAAAAAGTAAAGTACTTGGAGAGAATGGGGTGGTGGCAAAGGCCCAGGAATCAACACTGCACAACCCAAATTCTTGGTACCTGGAGTGTGACGAGCAGAAAGACAGTAGCTGTGACGCACAGGCAAGATGCCAGAAGCTTCCTCCTCTGAATCCGCACCATGCTGCCCTGCCCTGGGTGACTGACAGAGGGCTAGCCTGGTTACCAGGTGTTCTCGAGTCGGCCCGCAGCCCAAGACACCTTCACGCGGAGGAACCATCTGGGTGCCAATTTCCTCCACTGCCATTCCTGCTGGGACCTGGTCTCCATGGAGGACTGAGAACTGAGGTTCTGAGTGGGCCTGGCTTGGCATTGAAAGGGAACAGCATGCAGTCTTCTTAAGCGATCATAAGAGCAGCTGGAGTTTCTTTAAACCAGAAGGCATCAAAAAAAATCTGTAACAAATGAGCAATATTTTAGCCATAGTGCAGAAGATTTCATAAATGTAGTCTTGCAGGGTTACCATGTAGAAACCCAAAGCTTAAAACTAAAAGGAGCCTTTGAGATCATTTAGACCTAATACCTCACTCACAGATGAGGAAACCAGGACCAGAGAGATGAAGTGACTTGCCCAAGGTCAGAAAGTCCATTACAGGAGAGTGAGAGATCGACAATCAGGTCCCGAGACTAAAATGATGCTTCCACTTAATTTTCCCTGCCATCAGACTTGAATTCCAAAAGTCATTGACATGTAGTCATTTCCTTCTATCTGAGTTTCAAAAGAGCAGAGAAGTGGAGCAGAAATAACCAGGACTGTCCATCCACTCCTGTAAAAATTAGGGAACAAACAAATCAAAGTTTCAGGCATTGATTAGAAATGGAAAATGATCAACTGACCCCAGTTCCCCCCAAGGAAAACAACTTCAGCTACAACATAAGGAATTCAGATTACTGATTTATTTGTTTAGTCTTTTACGGCAAATGCACTAAAGCAGTGGGTTATATGGGTAGTACAGTTCTCTGGACATCTTGAAATAAGATTTCCATCCATCTGAAATGGATGATCTCTTCCAAAAGTTTTTTAAATGCACTAAATAGTCCCATAGAATGCCTCTTATTCCCGGGGTTCTCTGAAGTCAAATGTCTTGAGCAAATGACCCTGTGGAGTTCAGAGGAAAGCAAGGATCAACATTCCAGAGGAAGGGAGTGCTCCAAGGGTTGATCTAAGATCTGACTGTACACCTCTCAGATACAGAATTGAAGATACAATGAGAAATATAAAAATGATGTAGAATTCTGGCTAAATGCCTTGGTCTTAAAGGTATGCTCCCCTCTCATGCATCTACCTTAATTAACTTTTAAGTCTAGGCTATTTCTTCTCCTCAGAAACAGCCAAAAGCGCAGTTTTCTTCTTTCATCCACAGAAGTCTCGCAATCCACAGCGCCTAAGAGAACGGGCTCTAGAGTCAGCCTGCCAGGATTCAAATCTCAACTCCCCAGCCTCTCCTTGATTCAATTCCCAAAATGTAGAAAATAAGGTGCCTAATCAGAGAGTTACTGTGACAATTCTATGAGATAAAACTGGCAAAACACTTATTTCAGAGCCTGACACATAATAAATATCCAAGAAATGTTTGCTATCCTCATGTTTAAATATTATTATAATTTTTATCATAGCTTTAAGTGGAAAATGAAGTTGAATTCATATAAAGTATGATACTGACAGATCAACTGGAACTTCACAAGGAGGAAATACTTTGCCAAAGAAAAAGAGATCATGAATATTTGTTGAGTGACCTATTACGTCCTTTCTTAAGTACTCAGCATGCATGAGCTCATTCAGTTCTCCCAACAACTCATGAAGTAGCAATTTTTAGCCTCATTTTTAAGGGTAAGAAAGCTGAATTTGAAGGAAGTAAAGTAACTTGCCCAAGACTATAACTTTGATGAGTAATACAACCAGAAACTAGTCAGACTCCGAAGTTCATACATTTTTTTTTTGCGGTACACAGCCCTCTCACCGTTGTGCCCTCTCCCACTGCGGAGCAGAGGCTCCGGAGCATAGCCACAGCGCAGGCTCAGTGGCTATGGCTCACGGCCCAGCCGCTCCGCGGCATGTGGGATCCTCCCAGACTGGGGCACGAACCCCGTGTCCCCTGCATCGGCAGGCGGACTCTCAACCACTGCGCCACCAGGGAAGTCCCACACATTCTTTTTATATTTTGTTAACACAAAGGCTATAAAATTCCCACCAGATAATACTAACACTCACAGTTTATCTGCCTAAATCACAGAAAAAAACCTCTGTACAATAGCTCTCTGTCAGATGACGTACCAGGGAAAAAAGTATCAAAAGTCCAAAAGAACCTGAAAAGCACCTTTCCTTCTACTCAGTAGATGCTAGTAGCTATTAATCACATAAAATGGGGAGCTAGCACATTCGGGCACCAATCCTAGCTGCCATTTATATGTAATATACATTTGGACAAGTTGCTAAATCTTTCTAAGCCCCAGTTTCTTCACAGTAAAGAATAAATGTTAACTCTCATTATTTCTTTCCCTTTTATAACAGAAAGGTTATCTACTTTTTGTTTTATATGCAAAAGCAATTTATTATAACTACAATTAATGTAACCCAGATTAGGTAATGAAATAATATTACCACTTTAAATGGATATAAAGCTAAATCATTTTCAAAAGATTTTTCAATATATCACTCCGCTCAATCTTATCCATTAACCACTTTGTAATGTAGGTATGGCCGTTATTATTATTCTCGGTTCCCACAAATAAGGAAACAGATCCTTGTAAGTTTAAGTGATTTACCCACAATCATAGTTTTTAAAGATGACGTGGGTCTAGAAATCAGGTCACCTGACTCCAAGATCAGTGGAAAAGAAAGAGAAGGGGAAAATAGTGACAGCTTGTTAAGAGTACAAAAGAGTCAGGAATAAAGGAAAACAAAAGATGGAGAGAGTGTTTGAGGACACAGTTTGGGATATTTTTACAGCTAGTACATGGCTCAGACCTGTCCTCGGGCCCTTTTAAGTCTTTACATGGCTGTACAAATTATGACAGAAGAATTTAAGGTTACAAATTCCCTTCCATCCAAAGAATCTCAATTTAGGTTATATTCCCCAAACCAGAAGTACATAGTGTGGTCTCAAGGACTGAGCTGTGGGTAAATACCCACCACTAAAGAAGAGAATCAGCTAGTGTAGATGGTATTATGATTTAGAGCAGGCAGCAATCAACCAGGCCTTGGGGCGCATCAACTGAATATACCTATGGCATTAATTACCTGGGAGTTTTTCATCAAGTAAGCAGTTCCCCGGCTGGTGGGACAGATGGGCTTGCAGAGAGCACCGTGAAGGCCAACAAGCTCCAATACAATGGGACTCCAATGGGTCCCCAAGAAGAAAGCTCCCTTCTGTTTCATCGTTGCCCCCAGGGTGAATCTCAGAGTCCTCCAAGAGAGTGCCCCAGAACAGTCCTTCCCAGGCTGGAGTAGTGTGTGTTTGTTCAGACAACCATGCAGATAACATCTGAAATGGACTTACTAACCGACCCTCATGACCCAAGCACTGAGCCCTGAAATGCATCGTATGGCTGTGTGCACGGCCTGGGGCCGGCCATCTGCTGCCCAGAGAGGGGTCTGGAGCTGAGCGTGACCATCTCACACTCCTGCAAATGCTATTCCATCAAAACCAGCAACACTTTCACTCCAAAATAATTTCAGCGTTGTCCGCTTTAATTTGAATTAAAATGGACAGAAGAGAGACTGAACATCTTAAAGTGAGTTAGCAGCCTGAGGATGCCAGCTTCAAATGTCAGCCACACAGGGCCGGCCCAAGGTGCAGGTTAAGGGCCTCAGAAATGGGACTAAGAAGACTTCCGCCCTGTGTCTCTGAGTGTAAAATGAGAAGCCAACCCTAGGTGACACACACCGGGGAGCTCTGGGAAGCCTCCTTGGATCATCTCTTCTCTAGTGATTGGTGAGTCACTTGGGTTAATGAGCGACTGTCTTAACTGAGTTTAAGGGTATATCAGGGAGAGCCTTTCAAAGGAATGTATCTAATTACCAAACAAATTATTCACACCAAAGTGTCATTTTCAAATAAGTTGACTCTCCCAACCTGTTTTCATTTTATGACGGGTAAACCCTCAGAGCGTCCCTTTAAGTGGGGTGCTGTCCTGGGAAAGGCTGATGACAAGGCAGGCAGATGGGAAGGTCTAAGGGCCTCCGGACAACTCTCCAGGCAATTTTTAACTAACTCTCTTCAATTATACTTGTCCTCACGGACACTCCTCATCATTTGACTTCAAAAGCTTGATAACTGGGATTTCTACCAGTCTGACCCACTAGCATCCTCCATTCAGCTGTAGAGATGTTGTTGGAATGTAGACTGGATATCTCTCCTCTGATTAAAATCCATCAATGGCTTCCCAAAGAGTTCAATATAAAGACCAAATTCATCAGTTTAGAAAACAAGACTCCCTGGACCCCGCCCTACTTCTCTAGCTTCTACCACACATACCCTTTGTTCTGGCTGTTCCTGGGATACAACTTCCTGTTCTGTGCTCTGGTCCCTACCTACAACACCCATACCTCTTTCACTACCATAGCCATTCTCCTGGACGTTCAAGGCTACCTGCTTTGGGAAGGGTTACTCCTCCCTAGTACCAAGTCAGGAGATCTAGATCCATACCTTGTGCTTGTTTCTATCACAGCAGTGGAGAGAATGCTGGGGGGTTTTAGGAAACTCTTTAAAGCTGCTTTATTGGGTACATATAAAACAACTGTCGAACATTAAAAAGTTGACTAATGTAAACAAAAAAAAAAGTTGACCAATGTTGTTAATTATCAGAAGACTATCCCTTGGCCTGATGAGCATGGTGTGATGGTTCCACAGTTTCCACTTTCATCCAGTTTTCTTTATTAACATTTATTTGTGTTAATGTGTTCCTCAACCTTTTTTAATAGACTTCAGATTTTGCTGAGTATTTATTTTTAAGTAGAGTGCTCTGGCTTGCAGATTTCTATCTTGGAAGGTGATCCTCTTGGCCAAGCACACATTGCAGGAGAAACAAAGAGAATAATGAGAGAGAAAGGGATACTGACAGCCTCGTGAATCAAGACTGGTGATTAACAGGGGTGATTAACTGGGGGAAGGAAGTTGCAGCACGAGCACCTTTACTTTTCTATTGCAGAACTGAAGGTGATGCCATTCTTAAATTCCAGACACATACTGAAGCACTCAAATTATACAGTATTTATACAATCTCACTTAGTGGGTCTACTTAATGTAGAAACTAGATAAAAACAAACCCAGACAGACAACTAAATAAAAAGACTCAAATAAAAGCATTCCAAAAAAATAGGTTTTTTAAGTGGAGGAGAGGGTCCAAGACTGGGAAAACTCTGTGTCACACTAAGAGCTGAACCAGCGCCTCAAGAATACGACTCTTTCTTTCTCGTCTTTTTCCTTGGAAGGTGTTCTTTGTAACTGTTCTTTCTCCAACAAGGGCTAATTGGTTACTCAGTAACAATTTTCCTTCCTGGCAAAAGGTTGTGAATTAAAGGCCCTCACCGCTTTGATCATTCATGTAATCATGAGTGAGGAACCGATTAACAATGACAAAATCTGGCTAATACTTCAGATGCCTAAAGACGAAGGGCTGGACCACATGATCTTCTGAGGTTGCATCCCAAAATTGAGCTCTCTGATCCCATGAATAGTGCCCAAGACCACCACATAGAAGAAAAATTAATCAAGTAAAGAGACAGTGATCAAGACAATCTGAGTCATCACAAACTAAAGATTTCTGGAAATATATAAAACAAGAAATATTTCTATATGACAAGTTTTAGGATTACTTGATCTTTATTCTCCTTTTGACTAATTCAACATTAACTTCTGAAAACTCAAATTTTATTCTCAAGTAAATGTCTGAAAAATACTGTAAATAAAGATAAACTTATTCTTTTTTAATGTTTAAAAACTCATGGTCAAGAACTCTATTACAAATGTTTATTGTAGAATGCTGGTAATTGAATTAGGTACTAGACTTCTTACTGACATCAACTCTTTACATTCCAAATTTAGAGAGCATTTAAATATGGGTTGGAAACGTCTGCAAACTGAGCAATAATTACACATATATGAATCACATCATTGTTTGTCCAAACAATACGTTCATTTTCTTTATTTCCTAACTTTAACCCTAGTGTGAATTTTTTTCAGAAATGTTGTTTTAAGATAAAACTTGAAAACTACTTTTTTTTTTTTAGTTGAAGAATTTAAGATGAGCCATAGAACAGTAACAGCTGAGACTGTATATTTAAATTCACTGTTACACACTGCCATCTAGCAGGAAGGCAGCAAATGAAGAGTCAGGACAGCAATTTCAAAAATGGGGCAGACCTACATGATCCTCGGATGCTAGGACATTGCCTCTGGCTTACAGGCAGGAGAGGGGGAAAGTTCTAACATTGAGGCTAGATGGGTGGCTCTGCCCCTTTATTGTGCAAATACCTGGGCCGCTTATTCAATGCAGAGAGTAGCCAGGACCCACTTAAGAGTCCCCCTTGGGAGACCACGTGGACCAGGCAGGAGAAACAATGCCCTAGTTGTAGAGTGACATCACTAACAAGCCCACCAGTGGTCATGAGTTTCTAGGGTGTCTCATCTTCAGAGAAGGAAGGATGTATAAGGAGATTGAGGTCCTGAAGACCAACTTGCCAGATTCAAAATTACAAGCAGCCCTCAAATGAAATGCACAATCCAGGTCACGACATGCATACTACTCTACCCGACTATCGCAGGGCTCTGTGACAGTTGGGGCCTGCTGGAGCAAAACAGTCATTTTGCGTGGCATTTGCTGTATATTAAAGAAGCGTTAAAAGATCTCCCCAAAATGTCTTAAAATCACACCAATGTTCTTTTTATACATTACACTAGCTGAGTTCTGAGGGCACTAATCAGGTGCAAAAATACCTAAGAAATGGCTTGCATATGATAAGCAAAGCCTGCAGTGCCGGGGACTCTCGCGGAGCATCTTCTCCGTTAAATACGCAATGCTCTCTCTACAGCTCGACAGCCAGAATCGCTTCTACTTCAGCACACAAAATTAGCAACAAGTGATTCTCAGTCAAGACACGGGGAAGAAGGAAGCCGTTCACAAAGCACAGAGGCGGAGTTAGGTTCTGGAATTGGTGGGGCTGGGAAGATCGTGGCAGAGGGGGAGGTACGCGAAAACCTTCCTTGGGAGGGGGGTAGGGGTGGAGGCGACGGGAACCCGCGCGCTTCCCGGGGCTCCCGCCGAGGCCCCTGCTCATCACTGCCTCCCACCTGTGCTTTTCAGCAGCCAGATGGGTTTGCATCTCAGGCAGTGTCCCTGGAAAGCACTGCCCAAGGTTTTCCAAAGCAGACTTGGATTCTTTCTCAGCATACTACTCCGCCTTCCTCGACACACACTCCCGTCTGGGCACAAAGAGGTTTCCTACGGCTGTGAGTCCGGTGGGCAGCGTCCTAGCTCCCGCGCGCGTCAGCCAAGTCTCTTTTCGTTTCTCGGCACCGAGACTCCGCTCCCACCAAGCCACTGTCAAGCCAGGAAAGACCCAGAGGTTCACACTCACCTCGTCATGGAGAAGTAGGCTCCCCACGGCCGGCTGCAGCCCCGCGGTTTTTCACTTTCAGTTTGCGCCCAGCCGGAGTTCAGGCGAAGACTCGGAGAGGAGATTTGGGAAAGGGGATAACCCTCGGCGCGTCCAGGCCCAGCGATCCTGGATCCGGGTTTTCATGGATGCCCCGTTTAAAAGCCTGCGGCGCCTCGGTTCTGGAGAAACACACGCCCGCCCCTCACTTGCCAGTCCGGGGCGCGCAACCCTCTCAAGTTCCTGGGAGGCTCCTGAGACCCTCTTTCTTCTGCTTCTCAAACTCTAACAGTGGAGCTCCTTCAAAGTCACCTATTCAGGAAAACTGAGAACCTTTTAAGCAAATCAGAGGCCTGGGTACCTTTAATCAGCTGCCAGTGTTTGGTAGCCTGAGCAGGATCATTTAGCTCTATTTTACTGACTTTTAGCTACTGAATTCCAAACTCAGAGAACCCAATTAAAATTATTTTGGCCTAGTCTAGACAGGAAGTGATAAACCTAGGGAGGTCTTTCAAGACCTTGGGAGGGCCAGGACTGAGGTGAGGCGTCTAGGGATCAACATTTGAGGAGGGATTGACCCTCAGAGTCATGCACATGTTGGGCACGCTTGCAGGAACCTGACAGTGATTGCTGCCAGAGGCCTGCCTCACTCTCCTCCAGGTCCTGAGAGCTCCAGTGCCAAGCACCTCAGTTAACTTCTCTGTAAAAGCAGGTTGATAGTAACGATATCAACTTCTAGAAAACACCAAACACAAAGGGAAAGACTGATAAACTGGATGTCATTAAAAGTAAGAAATACTGTTCATCAAAAGACACTATTAAAAGAATTGGAAACAATCCAGGGAGTAGGTGAAGAAATCTGCAATCGATTTATCAAACAAAGAATTCATATTCAGAATAAAGCAAGAACATCTACAGTGCAATAAGGAAAACACAGTCCAACAGAAAGGGGGAGGGAAGGGACCAAGGACACACAGCACTGCACCAAAGAGGAATCCAAATAGCCAATGAGTACGTGAAAAGATGCTTAACTTCCTTAACCATTCAGGGAAATGCAACTTAACACAACAATGATATACTATTTACACACCCACCAAAATGGCTACAGATTTTAAAACTGATAATACTGAGCAAAGGCAAAGCTGTGAAACACATGGAACTCTTGTGCAGTCTTAGTGGGGGTATAATTGTTACAGCCACTTTGGAAAACTTGTCTATCAGTATTTACTAGAGTCAAATAATTTTACTCCAAGGTACATGCCTAGAAAACATGCATACATATGTACATCAAAAGACAGGTATATAACGGGGCCACAAAACACACCTTAACATATTTCAAAGAATAGACATCATACAAAATATGGTCTTAGACCACAGAAGAATTAAACCAATTAAATCAGTAACAGAAATATTCTAAAATACTTGGCAATATTTTGGAACATCCCCAGATATTTGAAGATTAAATGACACACTTCAAAATAACACATGAGTCAAAGAAAAATTCTCCAGAGAAATCAAAATATTTCGAACCAAATGAAAATGAAAATATAACCTATCAAAATTTGTGGGATGCAGTGGAAGCAGAGCTTAGAGGGAAAATTGTAACACTGAATTATATCATTGAATGTTAGAAAAGAAAACATCTAAAATCAATATGCTAAGCTTCCATTGTAGGAAACTAAAGAAACGGGAGCAAATTAAATTCAAAGTAAGCAGAAGAGAAGAAATAATAAAAATTAGAGCAGAAATCAATGAAACTGAAAGCAGGGAATTGACAGAAAATCAATGAAACCAAAAGTTGGTTCTTTGAAAGGATCAATAAAATTGACAAACCCTTACCTAGGCTAACCAGTAAAAAAGCGAGAAGACACAAATTACTAATATCAGAAATAAAAGAGGGGCCATTGGACATTAAAGATAATAAAGGTCAAGAGAATGAGACAAGTCCAGACTAGGAGAAAATATTTGCCAAAGTTATATATGATAGAGTCCAGTTATCCAAAATATACAAAGAACTCTTAACACTCAACAATAAGAAAGCAAACAACCCAGTTAAAAAATGGGCAAAAGACCTGGACACATCACCAAGGAAAATATATAGATGGCAGATCAGCATATGAAAAGATGGTCAACATGTCATCTTGACTACTATAATACCTTCCCAACAGCTCCCTGCTTTCACACTTGCCTCCACATGACAGCCAGAGTGATCCTTTCAAATCACAAATCAGATCATGTCCACATTCCACTCAAAAACAGCCATGTAAAATAAAGTCACGAACTATAAGGTCTTATACGATCTGGCTTTTGGCTACTTCTCCAATTTTCTTTCCCAGTATTCTCCAGCTCACTCACTGCTTTCCACCCACACTGCCCCCTTGCTGTTTCTCAGACACACCAAGCCTGCCCAAACTCAGCCCCTTTGGATTTGCTTGTTCATATGCTTAGAATGGTCGTTCCCCAGGCATTTGCATGGCTCACTTTTTACTGTTTCACATTCAGGAAATCGTGGTAGTTTGTGTTTTTCAAGGGATTGCTTCATTTCATCACAATTGTCAGATGTATGTGTGTAAATTTGTTCATAGTATTCCCTTATTATCCATTTGATATTTTTAGTGATATCCCCTGTTCCATTCCTGATATTGGAAATTTATGTCTTTTCTCTTTTTAAATTTGTCAGTCTCTACAAGTTTGTCAATTAATCTTTTCAAAGCACCAGCTCTTTGTTTCACTGATTTTCTCTATTGTTTTCCTGTTTTCAATTTCAATGATTTCTGTCCCTATCTTTATTATTCCTCCCTTCTGCTTGCTTGTGGTTGATTTTGCTCTTCTTTCTCTTGGTTCTTGAGTCAGAAGCTTAGATTATTGGTACTTTTCCTCCTTCCTAATGTATTTGCATTTAATGCCATAAATTTTTCTCTCAGCACTACATTAGCTGTGTCCCACAAATTTTGAGATGTTGTATTTTTAATTTTCATTCAGTTCAATGTATGCATTGATTTCCCTTGGGACTACATTGATTATTTATAAATATATTATTTACTTTCCACATGTCTGGAAAACTTCCTATTATTCTTCCAGTTATTAATTTCTAGTCTGATTCCATTGTAGGCAGATAACATACTCTGTATGATTTCAATTCTTTTTAAATTTACTGAGGTTTGTTTTATGGCTCAGGATATGGTCTATCTTGGTATATGTTCCATGTGCACTTGAAAAGAATGCATTCTATTGTTGAGTGGAGTAATTTATAAATGTTGATTAGATCCCATTGATTCATGGTGTTGTTGAGGTCTTCTATATGCTTGCTGCTTTTCTGTCTAGTTGTTCTATCAATTGTTGAAGTGTTCAGCTAAAATTGTGCGTTTGTCTGTTTCTTCTTTCAGTTCTATCAGTTTTTGCCTTATATATTGAGCAGCTCTTTTGTTTGGTGCATACACATTTAGGTTTGCTTTATTTCCCTTTACATTTCTTTACCCTTCACCATTTATAACATAATTGTCTTAAGTACTTCCTCTACATACATTTAGAACCACATTAATCAATGTTATAACTTTCGCTTTACCTGTCAAACATAATTTAGAACATTAAAGAAGAGAAGCAAAACCTACTGTATTTATCCATAATTTTTCTTACCACGTTCTTTCTTCCCTCCTGATACTCCAATGTTGATCATTTCTGTTTAGAGAACTTCCTTTACCCATTCCTTTAGGATACATCTACAGCGACAAATTCTCTTAGTTTTTCATCTGAGCATGTCTTGATTTCTCCTTCATTCCATATTTTTACTGGTTATAGGATTCTAGGTTGGGGTTCTGTCCCATTTCAGAGTTGGGACCAAAATCTTAGGGGCATTTTCCTCTTTTGTCATCTCTGTCATAGTATCTGACCCAGACCTTGTGGATTCACAGACACATCTAACTCAAATGTAGTCCTGCTTGGGAGATGTCCAGAACTTTAATCTGTTTTACTAGTATTTTTTATTTTTTAAAGGTGGCTTACTGCTCTGACCCCCAGTTGCAAACATGTTCTTTTTTTTTACCAGGTGGCATAAGGGTTGGAGGCATTGTGGCAGGCGGGGAATAAAAGTTCTCTAAAACCGTGTTGGGGATAACTTGCATCTTATCTGACCAAATGACTTTCAGAACCTTATATGGTGTCTGGAGCTTTAATTTTCCCCGGGTTCACTGTCCATCTTTTGTTTTTTCTTTTTTTCCCATATGTTTCAGCAAAACCTACAAAGTGTTCTGCAACAGAGGCAAGTCTTCACATGTTAATATTATATCATTAATGTAACTGGCCCGTTTTACTAATGTGAGGAAGGAGACCAGGAACAGGTCTTGGGTTACCATCCCATGACATATGCGTAACCTGTGTAGGTAACCTGGGGGAAGCACTTGAAAGGTTTATTACTGTCTTTCCCACGTGAAGGCAAGTTGATCTTAGTTATCAGAAATGTGTACTTGTTGGAGCTTTTTTTTTTTTTTTGTAAATCTCTTTGAAGGTGAAGCACCTTTGTAGAAACACCTTTGTGAAAGCATCACAGTAAAACAGTAACTGTCTGTAAATGATAGAAGACTTTAAAATAGCCATGGTTGAAGAGCTGATAAATTTTTTTTAACACAAAATCTTTGTATTCTAGGCAGACTATATTAAAGGTAAAGAAAAACCTTTGTTCACAATTTTTTAAAAAGCAGAGTAATAATCTAAGAAAAATTTATTCTTTTAACAGAGAGAAAACCAAATTTTAATTTTGTACCATGTACTTTTGACATTAATTTTTTCTTAAATTTAAATAATTTAGTTTTATCTTAGCTTGAGCACAAATAAATTTTTTAAAGGTTTTTCCTTCACAAATCTTTTGATTTTTACAAAACTTGTGATTTTACAAATCTTTTGTGATTTCCATAAACATTTTGTAACTTTTTATATCTCATTAGGTTTTATCTTTTTAAATTTTGAAATAATAATTTTATTTTAGGACAAAATTATTATCTTTTTAATTTAAAACATGTCCTTTATATCTGTGGACAAAAAGATGTCTGACATTCCAGTAAACAACAAATGTTCCCCACCATCAGTCCATCAGCTACCACAGTCACCCCTGATGGTGTACCCTGAGGGGAATTCAGAATGGAAAAAAACAGGATACTGGCCCTAGATAGTTAAGTGCATATCAGTGGAAAAATTTCAGTGAACCCAGACGCTTGCATCTTCCCATACACAGAAAAGCACTAAAATCATTAACTTGAGATGTCTGTTTTTGTGATTAGCAGTAATCTTTTGAGGTTTGACTACATAGTTTTTGTGTGTTTGTTTTGGTTTGTTGCAAAAACTCCTATATTTAGGCTCCTCCCTTACCTCTTTGCAACAGTTCCTCACTAATGTCCTCCAATAAAGCATAATTCTCAGCTTTTACGTTGTGCAACATTTTTTATCTAAAAACAAAACAAAACACATTTTATTTTCTTTACCAGAAGTGCATCTCACCCTTCTTTTACCAGAAACACACATTCTACTTTTTATATACACTGATTTTTTTTCATCCTTATTATTTCTACTAGCTTTGTAAAACAAAAAAAGCAAAACAAAACCTTAGTTCTTTTACAAATCGATTTTGGCAAGAGAACTTTTATGAAAAAGCCCTCCATTCACTCACCCACCCCCTTTTTTTTAGTATCTATGGGCAATGTTTTGTTTAACTCCTGGAGTGTTTACGTTTTAAAAACACAGTAAGATTTACAACCACAAGGGACAGAGAACAAATGTAAGTTTTCTCCTCGGCTTTGGGGTAATTGTTATTTAAAGTTTCCCTTTGTATTAGGAGTCAGATGGCAAGAGGCTTTTTGTTCTTTTCTCATCAATCACTTCAACATCCTCCTCTTTTTCTTCTTCTTCCTAGAAACTCCACCTCTTGGTATCCTAACCAGGTTTTGTCACAAGCTCAGGTCTCTAAACTTACCAACCTGCCCTCCCACCCTGTGTGTCAGCCCAGAGCTAGCAGAGCAGTGGATACTGCACATCCTTCCGTACCTCAGCTCTTCCTTTAACGTTTTAACTTTCATTTCAGCCTCTAGTTGGGCATCGATGCCCAGTCCGAACTGCCCCCAGTAGAGGCCAGCCCCCCGTGGCAGCCACAAGTTTCCCTTCTTTGTCACAGGGCGCTCTGCACAGTTCCTTAAACAGCGCATGGCAGCAGCCGGCGTTCTCAGGGCGCCCCTGTACTCATGCATTGGCCCACAGGCATCCCACACATCAGCCACGCCTGCCCACGGAGAGGTGGAGGGCCCACCTGAGATCTCCCCCTGTGGATCCCTCTTTCCTACAGCCCATTTCTTTGGTCTCCTGGCTCACTCTTCTGCTGTTGGTTTGCAGCCTCCCAGGGAGCTTCCTGGGTGAAACGTGAAATCACCACCCTACCCCAGCACCACCGCCACCATAAGCAGGGAAGGGAGAAACCAAAGAGGCAGACCGCTCCAGACTGGTGGGCAGCAGGTTCAATAAGCAAAGGAACTTACATCAGAGGCTGTAAGACAAGTAGATTTCCGTACCCACCCACCAAATCTTACAAGTTCACCCAGAAGTTTAACTGGGCTTGGTCATGTACACAGTCCATGTGGTCTCAACATTGCATGACTGTCTCCAGGCTGTGTCCCTGGGCAGCTTCTAGATTGGGGAAGGCAAGCAGAGGGCACATTTCAAGGACAGGGAGGGAGTGAGCAGCCGCTGAATGCCCGGGTCCAGCTTGAAGGCCAAACCTGGGGTCACGTCTTTCTGATGACCTTTCCCAACACATGGCTATGATGTCATCCAACATATTCCTATATCCCTCCTATTTCACGCAGAATGATATTTAAATCATGAAACTTAATCAGATTCAAAATCAAATTGGTTTTTGGTGAGGATACTTCATAAGTGGAGTTGTGTATATTGTATATATCATATCAGAGTAAGAATTTTGGTTTATCCTCTCCATCTGTGATTTTATGATTGATGGGGTGTACTTTGGACATTCTGCTGATGTAAAATGGTATCTAGTTATATTTGTAATTCATGTTTCACAATTATAGGTTAGAATGAGCACATCGTTTCCTGTGTTTATTGACCATCTGTTTCTTTTTCTGTGATGTACCTATTCACATATTTTGCCCACTTTCTGTTGATGTTTCTCTCTTTTTTATTGATTAGTAGAAATTCATCATGTGTTCAGGATTCTAATTCTTCTTCAATAATATACATTTCAAATTGCTTATAGTCCCTGTTTTTCCTTTTCATTTTATTTTGACTTTTAAAAAATTAATTAATTAATTAATTTTTATTTTTGGCTGTGTTGGGTCTTTGTTGCTGCATGTGGGCTTTCTCTAGTTGCGGTGAGCGGGCGCTACTCTTCGTTGTGGTGCACAGGCTTCTCATTGCAGTGGCTTCTCTTGTTGCAGAGCATGGGCTATAGGTGCGCAGGCTTCAGTAGTTGTGTCGCATGGGCTCGGTAGTTGTGTTGCTCAGTCTCTGTAGTTGTGGCACACAGGCTTAGTTGCTCCACGGCATGTGGGATCTTCCCAGATCAGGGATCGAACCCATGTCCCCTGCATTGGCAGGCGGATTCTTAACCACTGCACCACCAGGGAAGTCCCTTTATTATGACTTTTAATGCCCACAAGCCTTTCATTTTTGTGAAAGGTTATAATTACTAATCTTTTCCTTTATGGTCTGTGCTATTTGTATCCTAATTAAGAAATCTTTTTCTACATTGAGATCATAATGATATCCTCCTCTATTTTCTTTTTAACATTTTGTTTTCACATTTAGGTCTTTATTCTTCTATGAAATAAATTTTTATAATATAATATCCAATTTTATCTTTTTCCACATGAATGACCCATTGTCCCAACACAACTTATTCATAATTCATCCAGTCTGCACTAATCAGCAATGCCACCTCTGTCATATATTGGCTTTCCTTCTATGAGTAGAAATGTTTCTGGTTCTCTGTTCTGTTCCACTATTCTCTTTCTAAAACTTGGTGCCATTGCACATTGCTGCAAATACTATATCTTTAAAATAAAATTTTTTTTTAGATGTTGGGGGTAGCTTATTAATTTATTTATTTATTTTTGCTGTGTTGGGTCTTTGTTTCTGTGCGAGGGCTTTCTCTAGTTGTGGCAAGCGGGGGCCACTCTTCATCGCAGTGCGCGGGCCTCTCTTGTTGCGGAGCACAGGCTCCAGACGCGGAGGCTCAGCAGTTGTGGCTCACAGGCCTAGTTGCTCCGCGGCATGTGGGATCCTCCTAGACCAGCGCTCGAACCCGTGTCCCCTGCATTAGCAGGCAGATTCTCAACCACTGCGCCACCAGGGAAGCCCTAAAATAAATTTTAATATCTTGTCAGGAAATGGTATTCACCTTGTTCATCTGTTCCATGCCTCACAATTAGGTGTTTTGTAGCAGGACAGCTATCTCCCTTGAAGGTGGTTGATATTACCATTGTTAAAAATTATCAAGAAAGGCTCCAAAGTAGTCTAGCTTATTTCTGACCCACCCTACTACCAAGAACAATTGTTAAAGTTGACAGAATATGATGAAAAGATGACAAAATATGAACACTTGCCAGGCTTACATCCTGAAGGGAAGGGAAAGCCAGAGCGGTGAGCCCACTTATACCCTCAAGGAACCTACATTTTGAAGGTGGCAGTCCAAAGGCCTAGAAGGTGAGCAGAAATATGTAGCTGAAAGGATGTTGAGATGCTGAGCAGAGCTTTCAACAGTTTCACAGGGCTGTGGGGAGGAAAAATGGTCTAGGAACCATTAAAAAGGAGGGCAATATATAACTGACTATAGTAAAATTTAAGAGACATATGAGACATGTTGAAAAGTTCTAACAGAAGTGTCTTAGTCAATTTTCTACTGATAATAATCACAACGATAACTCATTCCATAACGTTTTTTTCTTAATACATAGAGCTTTAAGATTACAGGATATTTTTTAAAAACTATTTCAATTTATAACAATATTTCTGGTAGAGAATATGATAGGATAATCAATAAAGCACTTCTCAAGATTAAAAATATATTACATTAGGATAAAATTCTGTTGAGGAAATAGAATATATTTTTGTTCAAGAAGGGGAACTATATAATATTTCTGACTGTTAGGGTTTATTCCATTTTTTTAAATTAAAGATTTTTGTTTTCAAATCTCTATGATATTTAGGTTCCAAGAATCCAAATGTAATCTTCTAAAATGTCCATGTTTATAATATACCATAAATTACATAATTTTAACTATTTAAATTTACGATGAAAATTCCTAGGTATCAGTTTAATGATGTGTGATGGAGCACACAGTTTTCCAAAATTATTTTAGGGAGCACCCCAGAAAAAAATGTCAACGTTACAGCTCTAAGGTGATCTCACCAGGTTCATGGTTTTAATGAGCTCCAAATGTATATCCATAGTGTTATTTCTCCCCTGAATCCAGAGTTGTATACTAACTGCCTTTTCAGCATTTTCACTTGTATATCTAATTTGGCATTTTGAACTTAACAAGTCCAAAACTGACCACCCACCAAATTTGCACACTTCCCAGCACATTCTGGTCACCTAGCTAGCTGCTCAGACCCTAAATGGCAGAGTCATCATTGACTCTTTGCTTTCTCTCACATTCCACATCCAATCCATCTGCAAATCTTCTGAACCATACCTTAAAAATATATCCTACTACCTTCTAACTACCTAAATTCAACCAGTTAACATTTGGTGCCACTTGCTTGGCCATTCTTTCTCTGTTGGTCTATGTGTGTGTTTGTGCGTATGTCTGTATACACACACACACACACACACCCCTACACATACATATTTTTTTCTATTTCTTTTAGATCCTTGGCATTTCCATATACACTTCACGATCAGCTTGTCAAATTCTATAAGCATCTTATTGGAATTATGATTTAGAAGGCACCGGATCTATAGATCAAACAGTGGAGAACAGATTTCTTAATGACAGTGAAACATTCAAGTCTTGAACATAATATATCTCTCCACTAAAAAAATTGTCTCTACAAAGTTTTTGAAGTAGAAATCTGGTGTCAGGATTTTTGAAAGCCTCCAGTTTGTTTTACTGTGAAGGCGAGGCTGACTACACTTGTGCCTAATTTGGCCCCAGTCTGCTCCCCAGTCTCATGTCCTTTCTCTCTCCCCTTTTCTCACCACCCTGTGGCCCACACGTTCCCCGTGCTACTCCTTGATCACTCCAAGCATCTTATCTCTGGGACTCTGCATTTGCTCTTTATTTGCCTTAACACATACTCATACGTTTTCATATGACTTATTCCCTCACTTCACTGAGGCTCCCGAGATATCATTTCCTCTGAATCCTTCTCTGATTACCCATTCTAAAAGAGCATCATCCTTTCCATCTCTGTTCACTGACCTAGCTTTATTATTTTTTTTATAACATCACCACTGCCTGACATCACGTCATATAATTTGTTTATTTGCTTACTACCTGTCTCCTCGCTACCAAGTAAGCTCCATGAGAGCATAGATCCTTTTTTTTTTCACTGCTGCATCTCCAGCACCTAGAACTGTATCTGGCACATAGCAGGTACTCCAAATTATTTGATGAATTAACTAAAGGCTTTTGGAAGGAAAGGAGTGAAAGAAAACATTTACTTCTCACTTAATAGGCTTTAGAAAATAAACTAGCCTGCATTCTTGTATTACTTGTAATTATTTCTAAAAAATATGTCTCACTTTAAGGATGTTTCTACATTCTGCATTTCCATTTGAAGTCCTCACTCTTTAGGAGGAAAACTTGTTAAGAGCCATTTCTAAGGTGGTTGCAAGTCAAGTTTATTTACCAAAAAACCGTTACAACTAAAAAACAAACTCAGTAAGTTGCAGAATACAAAATCAATATACAAAAACCTATTGCATTTCTATATACTAATAATGAACTATCAAAAAGAGAAATTAAGAAAACAATCCCATCTACAATTGTATCAAAAAGAATAAAATACCTAGGAATGAATTTAACCAAGGAAGTGAAAGATCTGTACACTAAAACTGTAAGACATTAATGAATGAAACTGAAGAAAATGCAAATAAATGCAAAGATATTCTGTGCTTATGTATTAGAATTAATATTATTTAAGTGTCCATACTACCCAAAGCAATCTACAAATTCAGTGCAATCCCTATCAAAATTCCAGTGGTATTTTTCAGAGAAATAGAACAATCCTAAAATTTGTACGGAACCACAAAGACCCCAAAGAGCCAAAACAATCTTGAGAAAGAAGAACAATGCTGGAGGCATCATGCTTCCTGATTTCAAACTATATTATGAAGTTATAGTAATAAAAAAACAGTATGTTATTGGCATGAAAACAAACACACTGATCATTGGAAAAGAATACAAAGCCCAGAAATAATCCATGCTTATATGGTCGATTAACATACAACAAAGAGCGAACAACATACAGTGAAAAAAGGACTATCTCTTCAATAAACAGTGCTGGGAAAACAGGACAGCCACATTCAAAAGAGTAAAACTGGACGACTATCTTACACCACACACAAAAAACAACCCCAAATGGATTAAAGACTTGAATGTAAGACCTAAAACCATAAAGCTCCAAGAAGAAAACGTAGGTGGTAAGCTCCTTGTCATCAGTCTTGGCGATGATTTTTCAGATCTGACACCAAAAGGAAAGGTAACAGGAGCAAAAACAAACAAGTGAGACTACACTAAACTAAAAAGATTCTGCACAGCAAAGGAAACCATCAACAAAATGAAGAGGCGGCCTACTAAATGGGAAAACATACTTGCAAATCATGTTTGATAGGGGGTTAAAATCCAAAATATATTTTAAAAACTCATACAACTCAATAGCAAATAAACCCCACAAACAATCTGATTAAAAAATGAGCAGAAGATCTGAATAGACATTTTTCCAAAGAAGACACACAAGATGGGCAACAGGTACATGAAAAGATGCTCAACATCACTAATCATCAGGGAAATGGAAATCAAAGACACAATGAAATACCCTCTCACCCACACAAGTGTTGGTGAAAATGTGGAGAAAAGGGAACCCTCTTGCACTGTTGGTGGGAATGTAAATTGGTGCAGCCACTGTGGGGAACAATATGGAGGTTCCTCCAAAAATTAAAAATAGAACCATGTGATCCAGTAATTCCACTTCTGGGTATTTATCCAAAGAAAATGAATACACTAACTCAAAAAGATATATGCACTCCCATATTCATTGCAGTATTATTTACCATAGCCAAGATACGGAAACAACCGAAGTGTCTATCGATGGATGAATTTAAAAAGATAATGTAGTATATATGTACAATGGAGTATTACTCAGCCATAAAAAATGAAACCCTACCATTTGCAACAACATGGATGGACCTTGAGAGCATTACGCTAAGTTAAATAAGTCAGAGAAAGACAAATACCCTACAATCTTACTTAAATATGGAACCTCAAAACAAAACCAAACAACAGAGCTCATACAGAGAACAGATTGGTGGTGGCCAGAGGGGAGGGGTGGGATGGGGGCAAAATGCTCCAAGGGGGACAAAAGGCACAAACTTTCAGTTATAAAATAACTAAGTCATGGGGAGATTATATATATACATATGTCATGGGGATATATATATATAACATATAATCAGCATGGTGACTGTAATTAATCATACTGTTGCAAACTTGAAAGTTGCTGAGAGATTTTTTAAAAAAAATCAGAATTAGTCTGTATTCTAAAACACACACACACAATTTGTACCAATTAAATACAATAAAGTTGAAAGGGGATATAAGTTTTCTTTTTTTAAACAGACAATTGTAAAATACTACAGCCAACTCACTATACACAAAAATCATGAACGGCAGCTTTGCATTACAATCTCCAATATCTTACTCATAACATTTCATGTAATATGTCAATTACACCTCGATTTAAAAAAATTATTTACGGGACTCACCTGTTGGTGGTGAGCAGGGACGGAGTGTTATAGTAAATTATACTGAAAACACACACTATTTCCCCTACTTAATTCGGGGAGTGTGCTGTAGTCCAGGTGGTGAGTCTCGTCCAGCTTTTGAGTTCTTCCACATTTTCCAAACTTCCAATCCAGTTTTAAACTTGATTTTACTAACATAAAAGGGTACGGGTATTTCTAGTATGACTTTCCTCTGGTCTCTAAACCAGCCTTGCATAAGGCAGTAGGCTAGTGACAACCATCACACTGGTTCTTTACGAAGCAATGTAAACTATGCTTTTAACATACTGTTACCAAATCCAAGCTCCTACTGCCCGCTGCATGGCAGGCCAATGAATCAAAAGATGAGTTACTGAAGCAAGGAAGAGCAATTTTATTCGGAAAGCCAGCGGATGGAGAAGATAGTGGCTTTCTTTACACTAAAAGGGGAAGGGGTGTGGCTGATTGCTGCAAACTTCTTGGGGCCATAATTCTTTGTTCTTGCAGCCGTCCACTAGGTCAGGTCAGGATGCTCCTATTAGCCTCCAACAAGGCAAACGTTCTCTGCTCTGCAACTTTTTATCTCTATATGAATGGGAAAGGGTTACACCTTTAAAGGTCAGAGCCTTGAGGATGGGCTCTCCCGCATATTTCAGGCTACAGGCAACATTCTTTTAGTTATTAAGCTGTAGCAAAAGCAAGAGAATACAAAGGTGAACTAAAAGCAGCAGATCCAATATGAAGTCACATTTGTGCTTCTCTGTTACAATAGTACCTGTAGTCCTTGCATACACCCATTTTTCTAATGGGAAACAGCTTTGCTGAAGGTTGACTGACGTGCCCCAAAACATCTAGTAAACTGAAGTTGGTTTTTATAACCTAAATTTGGCTCCCCAAACCAGTGCTAAATCAATGCTTTCTAACAGGGTGGTTCTAATGCCTAGTTTTCATCTGCATGCAACAAAATTATACTATTTATGATATACTAAATTATTTTATAATGTGATATGCAAACTAAGGGCCATCCTTACTCTGGGATTGTGCCTTTCTTACTCCACTGGTATTGAAGTGGCTTTTCTTTTGAAAAACGGTATGAGCTAGTAAAGATTTTCTTCTTCCCCTGTCAAAAGAAAAAGCGCGGGGCGGGGGGTAAAATATCTGACCCAGGAATTTCAAAAGTCAGGACCCAATACCACACCAAACCGGGGGGGGGTGGTAAGTGCGGAAGCAAGGGTCTTAAGTCTAAAAAGCCCGCGTTTGAGGTCCACAGACTCAGCGAAGGAGCGAGAACACTGCAGCCCCGACGGCCCGGAGCTGAGGCCCCGCCGGCGGCGGTGCGCGCTCCGCGGAGGGAAGGCCCAGCGGGCGGGGCCGGCGGCTAACACCCAGGGACCGTCAAACCACTCGCTAGACAGGGGCGCTCCCGGCGCTCTCGGCCTCCGCCCTTCGAAATGCCGCCGGCTCCTGCGCGGGCTCCCACGGGCCCTTAGCCGGGTTTACAGTCCCAAGGGGAGCCGGGGACAAAACCTAAGCGGTACGAGCGCGCGGTGACAGTCCAGTGCCGGCGGCAACCTGGCGGCGGACGCAGAAGTTAGACCGCTCCTTAGTCAAGGAGCGCCGCGTAATACCCCTTGCAGAACTCAGAACTCTCGCGATAGGCGAGACTGGGATTCCCGGAAGTGATTCTCCGGAAGCAGTATGGTTGCTTCCCTGTCCTGGCCAGGCTCAGCCCGCTGAACCGCTGACAAGATGCAGTCCGATGATGTGAGTCTTGTTGCGCTGCCACCCGGGTTTTATGAAGTGTGTCTCGCTCGCTTTAGGAGACTCAGAAGCCACCTACTCAGCTGGCCCATTAGCGTAAGGTGGCTCCGGAAGCGAGGCTTCCAGAGCCCTGATTTCCGAGCGTGGGGCCCTCACGTGTCTACCCGGGCACTTCGGGGTTAAGGGGTCAGGACACCGCCACCTCAACCCCTAGGGTCGGTGTATCCAGGCCTTGGTGCCTAGCAAGGAAGGACTTTGCGTATGGTCCCCTGGGGACTCGGGAGGCGGCGGGGTAGGGGGTGGGTGGCGGCCTGGGGGACGGTACGGTGAAGTTTAGACACCAAATTTAAGCATCCTTTTCAACCACGTGCACCGTACTTTTCAACCTGCTTTTCCTGTGTTAGGTTTTTTTTTTTTACGTTTGCTCCACTCTCTGCCCGCGTCAAAATTTTGGAAGCATCCTAGACTTATTCGTTTAGTTATTTGTATGAGATATATTCAAGCGCCTACAGTGTGCCAAGAGTAATTACTGGAGATTTGGTTGTTATTAAGCCAGGCAAAAGACCTCTATTTTACTGTAGCTCTGGCGGGGGAGACAATAAACATGTGAACAAATTAAATACAGTTGAACCGTGTAATACTACTATGAAAGAAACATCGGGTTGATGCGGATAGGGCTGATGAGGGAAGGTTTCTCTGAATAGAAGGTATCTGAGGCGAGATCTAAAAGATGAGAAGGAACCGCCACTGGGGGCTGAGGGAAAAGCAATCAATCTGGGCAGTAAGAACAGTAAAATACAAAGATCTGGAGGTAAGAGAGAAGGAATGTGGTAAAGGACATTAGTGTGACTGTGTTATAGAAATCAAGGGAAGAAAGGTAGGGAGTGAAGTTGGGTATCTTTGCAGGACAAGATCATGTAGAGTCTTGGAGGAGGTGTTTTAAGGCTTTTTTTTAATGAGAAGTGACATCTGATTTACGTTTGTGAAAATGTCTCTAGTTGTGTGAAAGGCTTTCAAAGGAGAGAAAGAATGAAAGCAAGGAGACTAGAGCATGATGAAAGTAGCTTCAATAAGGTGGGAGTGGTCATGAAAAGAAATGGATGAATTACAGATCTGTTTTATCATTGTAACCGGCAAGACTTGGTTATGGATGAAATGAAGAAGGGAAAAATCAAGGGATTTTTGGATTTGAACAAACCTTTCAGTGGTGGTTTTATTTATGGAGGTGGGGAAGACTAGGGAAGGAACCCAGTATTCTTTTGAGAGGTGTAGAATTGAGAGCTCCATTTGGACCTGTGAATGTGTTTGATGCCTTTTAGATATTCAAGTGGAGATGTCAAGTAAGCAGCTGCATGTATATACAAATCTGGTGCTCTGAAGAGAAGTTTGACCAGGAGATGACAGTTTGGGAGTCATCAACCTGGAGACGATATTTAAAGCCACAAACCAGAATTAGCTCCTACTTCTCCAGTTTCATTTCCTCTTACCTGTTTCCCACCATCCCCTGCCAAACACACATCCTGTAAAATTCCAAAAAAGTTGTTCCATTCTTTAATACTTCTTTGTGTTTTTCCCTTTAACTACTTCAGAGCCTTTCCCACTTCCTCCAGGCAGCTCACGCAAAGGCTCTCACGCTGTTACACACTTCTGCTGTGGCATTTAGATTGCTGCTTTGTGATGCTTTGTTTACATCTCTTTTTCTGTAGCTAGAAAGAAAAATCTTTTTAAGGATTGTACCTTCCTTCATTCAGCACGTGCCTGAGTGCCTCCTGTGTGTCAGGACTTTGAAATGTCAGTGTCTTACATAAGTATTAAGTGTACAATAAATGCTGAATGAATATAGAGCATATGAGTTAGTGGAGGATAGCAACAGAGGATCTTCCTTGTCAATGAGGTAAAATCATGGTATGTGTGGTACGTATATCCAAAAATCTAGTAGTGTGTGACAACGATGCATAATGAACACATTAAGTAAAAAAAAAAAAAAAGTCACTACTATATATATAATCTCATATTGTTTAAAATATACATATAGGCACGCTAGTTGGTATAATATACAAATTAAAATACTACGAAATTGGGGCTTCCCTGGTGGTGCAGTGGTTGAGAATCTGCCTGCTAATGCAGGGGACACGGATTCGAGCCCTGGTCTGGGAAGATCCCACATCCCGCGGAGCAACTAGGCCTGTGAGCCACAACTACTGAGCCTGCGCGTCTGGAGCCTGTGCTCCACAACAAGAGAGCCAGCGACAGTGAGAGGCCCGCGCACCGCGATGAAGAGTGGCCCCCGCTTGCCACAACTAGAGAAAGCCCTCACACAGAAATGAAGACCCAACACAGCAAAAATAAATAAATAAACTAGAAATTGTATCTCTGGGCAGTAAGGTTATGGTTATCGCTAATTTGTATTTACTTTTCCTACAAGAATCTGTTATTTGTGTAAAAAAACAAATCAGACTATTTTACAAAGCATTTCTTTGCCCTCTCATTCTTCAAAGACTCATTTCCTCAGTAAAGCAGGGTGCTGCCCTAGCGCATTGTTCCCTTGGATTAATATGGCATCTGCTAGGTAAGAGCAATTGAAATGGGTTTCTACTTTGTCTTGCAGGTTATCTGGGATACACTAGGAAACAAGCAATTTTGTTCCTTCAAAATAAGGTGAGTCTAGATTTTCAACTTGGATACAGATTCCGTCAGTTGCCCTCTTCGCATCCCATCTTAGAATCTTTGCTCTTTTCCTCTCATTCTAGAACCAAGACTCAGAGTTTTTGCAGAAATGAATACAGCCTGACTGGACTGTGTAATCGGTCGTCCTGTCCCCTGGCAAACAGTCAGTATGCCACTATCAAAGAAGAGAAAGGTAACTCCTCGGTCTTAACTTCCAAGAGAAGTACTCAACAGCTTTTAAAAGGATATTTTTTAGTCTCTCCGTAAATAATAATAAAACTATTTATCCTGCAGGACAGTGCTACTTGTATATGAAGGTTATAGAACGAGCAGCTTTCCCTAGGCGTCTCTGGGAACGGGTAAGACTTAGGACATAAAATCATGACGACCATTGATCAAGAGCAAAAAGGCCACATGCTTTTCTCACTTCCTTGACCATGTCTACCTTAAATTCTTGGAGCCGTCCTTATTAGGCCCCATAAGTGTCGTTAACAGCGAAGACTTAATATGACCCTTGCCCTTCAAGCTTCCTTTCTGTTTAACAGGTCCGGCTTCATAAAAACTATGAGAAAGCACTGGAGCAAATAGATGAAAATCTAATTTACTGGCCCCGTTTCATTCGACACAAATGTAAGCAGAGATTCACCAAGATCACCCAGTACCTAATTCGAATTAGAAAACTTACACTAAAGCGGCAGTGAGTACTGATCGTTCATTTATTTGTTTTTAGATTACCTTTCCATGCATCTTATTATGAAGCTGAGATATTGTGAAACCTCTAGTAATGTTTTCTGTTAAGTTCAACTTTGGGTAATTTTTTATGACATGCTAAGCAGCAGTAGCTTTACCACAGATTAAAGTTGTGCCCTTTAATTTTGCAGGATTTTAAAAACAGTAGACTACAACTTGATTATCAGCTTCAGTAAATTGTCTTTTTAACTCTGAGGGAATCCTAAAATTAGGGAGTTGAAAATGATCTTAAAAATGTGAAATGGAGTGTAAGAACTTTACTGTGGGTTCACTGAAAACTTACTTTTTTAAATGATATGAAATCCACAGAATTAATTGCATGCCATCTTTAAGGAGTGATAGGCCCTAATTCATTGTGACCTGCAGAGAAAGCTAGAGATGTCAATCTTCTGTAGAAAATTATTTTTTCTTATCTTGCGGAAGCATTAATCTTTAGCATTGTAAGGCATCCTGAAACAGCCATGTATATGAACAATGTCAAATATATGTAAAAATGCCTGACTTTTTATAGCATTAACTATCTAGAAAATTTTATGTAATCTTGCTATATTTAGCTGAGCCCTACAAAATCAATTCCAATCCTTTTTTTTCTTCTATCTTTTTTTTTAAAGGAACGTGTAGAACGTGTAATTGGGGTTTCTGATCATGTGTTTTATTTCCCGTAGGAGGAAACTTGTTCCTTTGAGTAAGAAGGTGGAACGGAGGGAAAAAAGAAGAGAGGTAACTTATTCTGATAATCGTAGGTTCTGTATTTTCATTGAGGGTAGGGCTGTAGTCAGGTAGTCAGGTCTCATGAGAACGATTCAGTCACTGTCTGTGAACCGTTCGGGCCCTAGATTATGGACAACAGTATTAGTTGCATATGCTATCTGATATTCCATATCTGAAGGTTATGACTTTCAGGGCAGGTTAAAATGTGGGTACTTTGGGGGTATGTGTAATGGAGAACAGAAAAAAATACCTTAAATAGAGATCCACAACTCCTTGTCTGAAGTTCTTGAGGTCACATTTAGAATTCTGGTATGTTGCCAGTCTTATGTTTTACATATTACCCTCAGCAAGCTTTGAGCATTCTCATTAAACACACTAGTAGCTGTGCAGTGAAATATAACAATGTTTCACTAGATGAATCCACACTAGATGGAATTTAAAAAATGTTTTTTTAAGGAGCCTCATGTCAGTTCAGGTCATGTTAGGCATCTAAACTGGGTTTTTGGGGTTCTGAAATTGCTGGTAAGGGATTAATAGGGATTAATTGGGATTATTTGTTTCTTTGAAGTAAACTTGTCAGCTTTGTTACTGAAGTAGTGAACAGTGATGATAATATTTTGCTATCCATGGAGAATCTAGTCAGGAAATTCCAGCCTTTGTCATAGAGAGCAGTCTGCCAGTCCACCTCATGAGACCTCACTCAGGCTGAGTATTCTTATGCTTTTAAGACCCAGAAATTAGCTTTTCCTGACAAGTTCACATTTTCAGTAATTCTAGCTATTTGCTTTGCTTACCATCCTTCCACCAACAGACTTTTACCTCATCATTTGTCATATCCTATCAAGGAATAGCTTTAATAATCTTGATGCTTTTGTTTCCATTAATCACATAGAGCTCTGTATCTCAAACCTGTTACATCATTCGTCTCCAAACTTATTTTTTTGGTGCCGAAACCCAGGATTGAATCTCCAAACTTTTTTGATCACTCACCCCATCAGTAAAATTTTTGAACATATGCTCCCCAATATATTACTTGTAAATGTTATCATACATGTATATTTGCACCAATAGGTGTATTACAAGTAAAAGTTTGTGATGTAGTGAAGTGAAGGTTTGGTTCTCAGCAGTGTAAATTTGCCTTTAAGTGCTGTTATAAGTGATAGAGAGCTCAGAGACAGAGAGAAAGGAGGGCCTTTTTTTTTTTTTTTTTTTGCGGTACGCAGGCCTCTCACTGCTGTGGCCTCTCCCGTTGCGGAGCACAGGCTCCGGACACGCAGGCTCAGCGGCCATGGCTCACGGGCCCAGCCGCTCCGCGGCATGTGGGATCCTCCCGGACCGGGGCACGAACCCATGTCCCCCGCATTGGCAGGCGGACTCTCAACCACTGCACCACCAGGGAAGCCCAGGAGGGCATTTTTGAGTGCCTGCATTTAGTACTTGCTGTTCATTTTTCATTCTCCACCACCAATTATGCAGACATTTTTGTTTAAATCTGGCTAGTGAGTTTTCATCCTCCCTGAGTCAAAACAGGCATTCTTGCAAACCTTTCAGAAGAAATTAAAATTTTCTATTTTTACCAAGTAAGTTTGAAGCCCTCTGAAATAGATTTGGAAGATTTTTAAATGGGTTAGGAAATGGCGTTTCCAAATTTTTTAAGTGTGTGATTGCAGCTTTTATAGAAGACACGTTTTCAGCAATGTCACATATAGATGTAATCACTTTTTTAAATGTTCTAGCCACAGAACAAGGGTTTTTTGGAAAAACAATTCTTTCAAACTCACTGTTAAAATATTGCCTTTCCTTTGAAAGAACAGTGAGTGTATTTATTTTTTAAAACTTCTGCTACAGAGGCTTCCCTGGTGGCGCAGTGGTTAAGAATCCGCCTGCCAATGCAGGGGACACGGGTTCGAACCCTGGTCTGGGAAGATCCCACATGTGGCGGAGGAACTAAGCCCGTGCGCCACAACTACTGAGCCTGTGCTCTAGAGCCTGCGAGCCACAATTACTGAAGCCCGTGCGCCTAGAGCCCGTGCTCTGCAACAAGAGAAGCCACTGCAATGAGAAGCCCGCGCACTGCAATGAACAGTAGCCCCCGCTCACCACAACTAAAGAAGGCCCGCGTGTAGCAACGAAGACCCAACACAGCCAAAAATAAAAACAAACAAAAAAACTTCTGCTACGTTACATACTGCTGACAGCCATCTGTCATCTTAGAAAAGGTTGACAAATCTGGAACATTTTTCTCTTTGTGAAAAATGCATGGTTCTTTAAGTTCTACAACTCTTTTTAAAGTACTAAATCATTAAATAACCAGCATACATCTTTAAAACTACTACTCCCTATCTTATTGCAAAGTATTCAGTATCATCTGTAAATCCGCTTAACCAAGCAAATAGCTATAGGCTGCAATAATCTGAATAAAGGAGTGAGGCCACCACTTTCAAACTCTTGTGCAGTATTTTTTCCCTTGGCATATCTTGCTCACCGTAATGTGACACACAACTATTTCCTTTATGGACAGAGTCAAGGCAGCTATGTGAGTGTGCATAAAAATGTGTAATAGTTAATATCTTAAAGAAAAAAATATACAAAAAAGTTTTGAGTATTTGCTTGCTACATCTCAGTGGATCACCCCTGAGGTGTGAGCACCCGCTTTAGAGAAAAATGTAAATCACAGTAACCTTCTAACTGCTCTGTGTGCTCCCAGTCTCCCTGCCTTGTAATTGATCCTGTGCATTGTTCATCCTAACATAGCTTCAGTGTGTAACACTAACATTCTCTATGATTTTTACTCTCAAATTAATGCACAGTCTTTGGCAAGAAAGGCAGATTGAGGTTACATTTTTATGTTTTGTTTGTGTAAAGGTTGATACCATGTATCATTTCCTACAAAAGACCACTGAAGAGATTTTTTGATCTACTTTCTATCTATCACATGGAATCTAACACCGTTTTAGAAAGCATAAATGGGTGAAGGTCTCTGTTTCCTTTTCGCAGCTTTTATGGAGTCTGCTTCAGGACTTCTAATTTTCTGAGACACTTAAATGTATGTAGACCTACTTGCTTTGTGTATCTGTCAAAGAATTTGTAGAATTTAATTTAGAAATCTATTCGTAAGGGACCTCCCTGGTGGCGCGGTGGTTAAGACTCCATGCTCCCAATGCAGGGAGCCCAGGTTTGATCCCTGGTCCAGGAACTAGATCCCACACGCATGCCACAACCATGGAGCCCACGAGCCGCAACTAAGACCCGGTGCAACCAAATAAATAAATTTAAAAAAATAAAAATATATGATCAAACTATTTTAAAAAATCTATTCATAAAACCATAGGAATTTTTTTAAAGATACATATATCTGGTTGGACAGGCAGAAGTTCCTATTACAGTAAGAGGGAAAAGGGGATTACATCTTTCACATAAAAACTTGATTTCTCCCACTTCTACAGGCTGAAAAATGAGTCTAATGAAGTAAATGGGTTTGCTCTTTTTCTCTTACAGGAAAAGGCATTAATAGCTGCTCAGCTGGACAACGCCATCGAAAAGGAATTGCTAGAGAGACTGAAACAAGATACGGTGAGAAAGCTAGGAACTTTGGGGTACAGATTTTATTTTTTAGGTGGTAATATGCTAGGAAATGTAGGAATAGTGGGAAATGTGTTTTATTTTTAAGGATGCTAGAAAGATCTTCACCTTGATTTTATTACTGGAATAAAATAGATATCATATAGGCCCTGGCTTCCTCATTTTAGTTTCCTGATCAAGCACATAAAATACTTTAGTTACTCTTGATACTTCAGTAGAGAGACCTTTCCTTTTTTGCCATTATTCCCAACTCCCCCTCCCAAACACAACAACTCCAGATCTCTCTATAAAAGCCGTACAGTTTCGATCCTCCTGCCTATTCATCCTAGACTTTTAAGGTTCTTTAAAATGAATTTTTATTGTCTTTTGAAAAATTTATGTCATTTACAGAAACAACATGAATAAAACTTACTTTTTCCTACTATTTCCCCTTTATCAGCAAAATTACATTTGTTCCAATCCATGGGTTTTATAGACTATTAAGTTTTAAGTGATCTGGTATCCATCCTTCATAGAAGGTGCCTGTTTGGTATTAATCGCTGATTATTTAAATGTCAAATATGGGTTTTTGAAAGACACTGCTGGCTCTAGGCCTGACAATAATATAGTAATATTACTAATTATTCTTGTTTGATCACTGAGGAAAATAATATACTTGTTGGACAGTGGACTTCAAGCATAAGATCCAAATGTGGTTAAAGCTGACCCACGTTTATGTTCTTTAGTATGGCGACATCTACAACTTCCCCATCCATGCCTTCGACAAGGCCCTGGAACAGCAGGAGGCAGACAGTGGCTCTTCAGATGCTGAGGAAAAAGATGATGAAGAAGATAAAGTAAGCTTTGTGTTTTTGCTTTGTCAAGCAGTAATCTATGGGATGAGATCTTTTTTTTTTTTTTTTAATTTACTTATTTATTTATTTTTGGCTGTGTTGTGTCTTCGTTGCTGTGCACGGGCTTTCTCTAGTTGTGGTAAGTGGGTGGCTACTCTTTGTCGCGGTGTGCAGGCTTCTCATTGCGGTGGCTTCTCCCGTTGCGGAGCACGGGCCCTGGGCTCACAGACTTCAGTAGTCGTGGCTTGCAGGCTCTAGAGCGTAGGCTCAGTAGTTGCAGCGCACGGGCCCAGCCGCTCTGCTGCATGTAGGATCCTCCCAGACCAGGGCTCGAACCCGTGTCCCCTGCATTGGCAGGCGGACTCTTAACCACTGCGCCACCAGCCCGATGAGATCTATTTTTATGTAATTGAGAGAGAATATCATTTTCATTTCCCTAACCAAAATAGATATTTGGTTATTTTTTCCTATCATTTTTGATTAATTTGGTTCAGAAGTGGCTGCTTTGTTCTCCAGGTTCAGCCAACAAACTATTTATGCATTGACAATTTGATCTTATTTATTAGCATTCTAAAATTTTTCCTGCAAGATGACAAATGAAGGGTCCTTATTAGCTGAGGGAATATAACATTAAGCAACCTACTGAAATTTACAAGGGGCTTAATTTTACTGTTAATATAGGGGAAGTACTTAAATGATAGTATTTTTAGGTAAAGGGCAAATTTAACAAGTAGATTCACAATAGACTCACACAGGTACACAGGTGTAACTTTTCCTAGTAGTAAACTTTTTTAATATTTGAAATTAATACTTTTTGTTGAATGTGCAAAGAACTGTTTGCTCTTGTACTGTATATTGATTTTAACCATTTAAAATGAGGATGTTTTATCTCTAATGATTTAAATCAGGCATGAGAATTGATACCCCTGAAGTGTTTTAAATTCAGAAGTATTAAACTTGGAAATAAGTTGATTTTGCTTGCCTAGTAAGTAGACTCTCATTCTGTTTATGTTATTGATGCACTTATCAAAGAATAAAACCAGATGTCTAAGCTGAATTTTCATTATGTATCTTGAACATAATAGTTGCATTTTATTTTAGGATGTGGGAAAAAGAGAGTTTGTGGAAGATGATGAAGTTGATGAGAGTGACATAAGTGATTTTGAGGTGAGGTTCATGGGTAAAAATCTGTCCTTTGGCTTCAGACAAAAAAGGGGGAGGGGAGTTCTGGTCACACAGAGCAGATAAATTCTCTAGTTTTAGTTCTAAATAGGCAGTTTGGGGAATGAATCTAGCGTCTTTCCTATTTTTTTCCCCTCCCCACATTAGGACATGGATAAACTGGACGCCAGCGGTGATGAAGATGAGGATGATAAATCCTCCAGTGAGGAAGAAGAAAAGGCCGTTGACACTAAACACAAAGGCAAAGCACCCTTGAAAGGACCTTTGAGGAGGAAAAAAGCATACGTAGAGATAGAGTACGAGCTGGAGACAGAGCCCGAGGCCAAGGCCAAAACCACGTGATTTCCCTTCAGACGTTTATAAACAGGACTGGACATTTTGAACTTCTTCCCTTTTTTTTTTATCTTAAACACATACACAGTTCTGGGTTTTGCTCTTTATCTTGTTTTTAACACCATATTTGTGTTTTTAATATTTATGCTACTTCTGTGGGGCAAAAAATATGGGAGGGAGTGGAGAAAAGCCTAAATTGTGAACAGAGTATTTTTATAGCATTATTACGTGTGCTGGAGTAACAGCTTGAGCCCAAGAAACATAACCGATGAGTTTGTGGGTGTAAATATTTCTAAATTTTAAATGCTACCCACCCGTTTCCTTGGTATCCTCCCCCTGCATTCCTCCCCCTCCCCCCTTTATTTAGAAATGTCCAGACTTCAATTTTTTCATGTTTTCTTTTCCCTACTTCTATGGGAGTAAAAAGGAAAGAAGGAAAAAGAAGATCTAAGTTATAATGTTTAATATAAATATACCTTTTTCCTGAAATGATTCCATTTAAAACAATTGGAACAGAAAGAAAATCTTTTCCTCTTCAGGAAAGTAATACAAGTCTTAAGTTGCATTGTAGGGAGCTCCTTCAGAAACCTGCTGCACTCTTCGGATACAGTTCCCCACCTTACTGTCTTCACAGCTTTGGGGAATTTTAGCCAGGAGACCCTGAAACATAAAACCAAACAGTGTGTTTTTTGTTTGTTTGTTTGTTTGATACGTGTTTTCCTTTTACCTTGGTGGTTCTTTCTTGGTACCATACTCAAAGAAGGAAGGACGGATGACACTAGGGCACAGTTCACAGAACAGGTGTAACTTTAGAAACGGAAATGTCCTACTGGAGCACAGAGAAGTAGCTAACTACCAGTCAGGGTGAATCAGATTAAATCTAGGGCTTGAAAAGTGCCCAAGATTAAAAAGCCAAGATGAAATAATTTGAATAAACCATGCTACCCCTAAATATTTTTAGGATATGAATTTCTTTTCATGCTGCCTTATAACTTTCAATTGATTTCTAAATGGGGTAAGAAATGAGACAGTAATTTATAAATTATGTATACGTGGACACACAGCTATTGTATGCTATGGCTTTGAGAAGTTAACTTCTGTGGAATATGAGACCAAAGGAAGAATTCCCACGTGGATAAGTAAGCATGTAGAAAACACAGTTGCCTCTGAAAAACTGGAAACATTTCTGGTAACTGAATTGCTTACTCTACCTAAATTATTACTCCTTGGTGGTTTATAGCCCATTATTTCAACCTGTTTTTTTTTTTTTTCATTCAGACCACTAGAACAGAACTTAAATTTCTCGATCATGATCCTTTTGCCCATTCTCTGTCCTGGCTCCAGAAACATCCACTGATCCTCTTGCCTTTTGGTCTAAACAGTTCTGAATAGGTTTAAAGGAAGAATAAGGTATTAATCAAACTCCATTGAAGGCTAGAAGGCTCAGAGGTAGAGACTCGAAGCCCCCACGTTCATTTACAGACTTGGTCAGGCACTTAAATGTAAATTAGAATCACAGGAATTACCTGAGGATGAAGAAGCCTATCAGAAGCCAAGTCGCAGACTGTCCCTTACCTTCACCTGTCCTTCAGAGCAGCGGTCCAGGAGAATCAGGCAGTCTGTGGCCTCTTCTAACAAGGCACTCTTAACAGATTCGGGTGTGAGGCTTGAATCCCTTGCTACATCACATATCAGTTTCAAGAGAGCCTTCAGTAAGACCACAAGTCTACAGGGAACTCTGGAATCAAGAAGAAAAATGATGTTCAGACTCCGAATCAGGATATTAAAACTGAAAGAGATTTCAAAGGCCATCTAGTAGAAAACCCTCATTTCATAAATGAAGGAACTGAAGTCAAAATTTAAGACCACAGAGCTGGAAGCAGAACTAGAGACCAGACTCCAGATTTCTGAACTTTAAGGCCCTTGGTTTTTTCTACAGCATGCTGCCCATACACACTGACATTCTGGCCTGCCCAGGAATACCTAGTTTCCCTCCATAAGCATGGTCCTACCGTAAGCAAACAGCCCCTCCTGAAAAGGGAGAACTGGGACCTCCCTTACCAGGGGCCTATGCTTTTGACCAGAGAACAGGAAATGGTCCATAGTTCTTTAGCTTTGATGCGGTCTTAGGCCTGGAGATTAAAAATACAGTGAGGGAAATAAGCTTGGCTTTTGAGACTTACGTGTCAATTTGAGTTTTCTGTCACTATATTTCTAGATCCTAGATTACCACCAGTTAGGCCCAGTCTATTTACTTCTACGTAGCGTTTCTAAAAGTTTTTATGATAACGATTACACAAAATTGTAAATGCACTTAATGCCACTGAATTGTACACTTTAAAATGGTAAATTTTATGTATTTTTTAACCACAATAAAAAAAAACTAAAAAGCCTTAAGGAAGCTGAAAAATAATTTAACTTGTAGTGTGAAAATATAAATAAACTATACTTCTGGGCAGAAATGTGACTGGGAGAAGAAAAGTTTCCATCCCTCATCTTGATCTAAAAAACATTAAGTGTTTTCCTGTAACTTGTGTGCTGCTCAGCCCTCCACCTGTCATCACTCAACACACAATTTGCTGTTTCCCACTCCCCAGGCCCCGGCCCCTCCATAATTGACATTCATTTTCTGACCTCTACATTTGCTTGCTGACCTCTTCTACTTGGACAGTATTAGTCTGATTCAATTTCATTCATGCATCTATTCCAGTCACTTTAAAAATATCTGTGTACTTAATACCAGGTTCTGAGTAAGTTCTGGAGTTCTCAGTGTACTAAAGTGTTCAGTCTTCCATCCTCCTGGAGCTTCTAGTTCAGTAGAGGAGAAAGACAGTAATCAAATAAATGCAGCCTCGTTACAAATGTGACTGTGGGGTACATTATGAGGAGATGAGAGAATACGGCTCAGAACAGAGACACGCACGTGTTGCTGAGGCACTGGACTCTCGCTGAATTAAACATGTCATGCAAGAGAGCCTTCTGCAGACCCAACATGTTTGGGTTCCAGCTTGCTGTTCGGGACACCTACCTCGAGCCAGAGTTGGAATGCTAAGCAAATATATCCCAGATCAGTATTCTGATTACCACAGATGTTCAGTGATGTGCTATGAGTGCTCCATTCTCTATCAGATTTAAGAAACATTATGGTGAACAAAGTTAAGTACGTCTACTGTAGCACTGCTAAATGGCCTTTAAAATTCTAATATGCATTATAAATCCAGAGAAATGTACACCTGAAGGAACTGACTATATTATATCTTCAATGCCACTTTCACAGTTCAAAATCCAATTGGTATGGAAAAACAGGAGGTATTCAAATATATGGCACGTCCTTAATACTTTGTACTGAATGTACACCTGGGCAAGTTCTGAAGGGAGTATCGGCTGAGTTTTGCCCCTCTTAGCACACCTGTCTGCTGGCTGTCATACCTGGGCCAAGTATACTGCATGAGAAGTTTTAGGGCTTCCAATATCTTCAATCTAGCCTCCTCCTCGGGTCCATCATAAACCTCCAGATAACCAATGATGACTCGATCCAGCCTCTTCAAGTGCCGGACAGTTAAGATCCCCAACCTAAAAATGACAGAGAAAATGTGACTCCAAAGAGTGAAGTTGAAGTTGAGTATGGCCACGCCCAGCTGCCCTGGGACTCACCTCTTCAGGAAAGCCGGTAGGTTTCTTGCGTAAGTCCTGCGTAAGAGAAGGCGGTGCTCGGGCTCCATGTGCGTCAGAATCAGCTGCAGGACCTCGTCACAATGTGTGGTGGGTCGGGCTGCATCTCCCTTCCAGTGCAGGGCTTTCTCCAGGATGGGGAATAAATCCAGCAGACACAGGAGCACAGCCTAGGAGGAAGTAATAGAAAGGAATTGTAGTAAACGAATTTGTATTCACAACACACAGATTTTTCTAGCAACTTCCACTAATCTACCATCCTTGGGGTCCATGTCATAGAATTCTAAAACAGTCTAGTAATAAGTTTAATGTATATTACTTTACATTTTCAAACTTTTTTACATTCTTTTATCTCCATCGGACCCATCTCAAGTTAATACCTTCTCAGGGTGATTCTTTGCTAATCTATAAAATTGGAAGAATAGCAGAGCTAAGACTTTAATCCAAAACTTAGGAGTCTAAGTCTACTGTCAGTAAATTCCTGAGTCTAAGTGATATTTACAAGTATTTACAATAAAACCACTCCCAAACAGAATCTCAGATGATCCTATTTGTATCCACTTCCACAGCCCTATCTGAAATTTCAATGTCTAGGCACTCCCTTTTAGCTCTCCCGGGATCTTTGTTCTTTCTTTTATGTCTTTTTTCCTTTTTTTTTTTCCTTAAATCACCATCTCAAGAGCCCTAACACCTTTCTGGCTGTTAGCACAGCCTGGGTTCTCAAAACCAAAAATAGTATTTAAAAAAGAAAGGTGACAGACTGAGGTGGGAGGAGGGAGACTAGGCATAAAATAAGAAACAAGGTAATTTCGACCTCTGATTTTATATAACTTGTTTCTTCTGTCTTCAGAATGTTCTCTGCACACCCCCCATAGTTGAAACTTTTTTTTTAACATCTTTACTGCAGTATAATTGCTTTATATTGTTGTGTTAGTTGCTGCTGTATAATAAAGTGAATCAGCTATATGTATAAATATATCCCCATATCCCCATATCCCCTCACTCTTGCGTCTCCCTCCCATCCTCCCTATCCCATCCCTCTAGGTGGTCACAAAGCACCGAGCTGATCTCCCTGTGCTATGCGGCTGCTTCCCACTAGCTACCTGTTTTACATTTGGTAGTGTATATGTGTCCATGCCAGTCTCTCACTTCATCCCAGCTTACCCTTCCCCCTCTCTGTGTCCTCAAGTCCATTCTATACGTCTGCGTCTTTATTGCTGTCCTGCCACTAGGTTCTTCAGAATCTTTTTTTTTTTTAGATTCCATATATATCTGTTAGCATATGGTATTTGTTTTTCTCTGACTTACTTCACTCTATATGACAGACTCGAGGTCCATCCACCTCACTACAAATAACTCAATTTTGTTTCTTTTTATGGCTGAGTAATATTCCATTGTATATATGTGCCACGTCTTCTTTATCCATTCATCTGTCGATGGACACTTAGGTTGCTTCCATGTCCTGGCTATTGTAAATAGAGCTGCAGTGAACGTTGTGGTACATGACTCTTCTTTGTGTTATGGTTTTCTCTGGGTATATGCCCAGGAGTGGGATTGCTGGGTCATATGGTAGTTCTGTTTTTAGTTTTTCAAGGAACCTCCATACTGTTCTGCATAGTGGCTGTATCAATTTACATTCCCACCAACAGTGCAGGAGGGTTCCCTTTTCTCCACATCCTCTCCAGCATTTATTGTTTGTAGATTTTTTTATAATGGCCATTCTGACTGGTGTGAGGTGATACCTCATTGTAGTTTTGACTTGCATTTCTCTAATGATTAGTGATGTTGAGTACCCTTTCATGTGTTTGTTGGCAATCTGTATATCTTCTTTGGAAAAATGTCTATTTAGGTCTTCTGCCCATTTTGGATTGGGTTGTTTGTTCTTTGCATATTGAGCTGCATAAGCTGCTTGTATATTTTGGAGTTTAACCCTTTGGTAAGGATTAAATCCTTTTTCCCAGTTGCTTCATTTGAAAATAGTTTTTCCCATCCTGAGGGTTGTCTTTTCATCTTCTTTATGGTTTCCTTTGCTCTGCAAAAGCTTTTAAGTTTCATTAGGTCCCACTTGTTTATTTTTGTTTTTATTTCCATTTCACTAGGGTCAAAAAGGATCTTGCTGTGATTTATGTCATATAGAGTGTTCTGCCCATGGTTTCCTCTAAGAGTTTGATAGTGTCTGGCCTTACATTTAGGTTTTTAATCCATTTTGAGTTTATTTTTGTATATGGTGTTTGGGAGTGTTCTAATTTCATTCTTTTACAGTAGCTATCCAGTTTTCCCAGCACCACTTATTGAAGAGGCTGTCTTTTCTCCATTGTATATTCTTGCCTCCTTTATCAAACATAAGGTGACCATATGTGTGTGGGTTTATCTCTGGTCTTTCTATCCTGTTCCAGTGATCTATATTTCTGTTTTTGTGCCAGTACCATACTGTCTTGATTACTGCAGCTTTGTAGTATAGTCAGAAGTCTGGGAGCCTGATTCCTCCAGCTCTGTTTTTCTTTCTCAAGATTGCTTTGGCTATCCGGGGGCTTTTGTGTTTCCATACAAATTGTGAAATTTTTTGTTCTGTGAAAAATGCCATTGGTAGTTTAATAGGGATTGCATTGAATCTGTAGATTGCTTTGGGTAGTATAGTCATTTTCACAATGTTGATTGTTCCAATTCAAGAACATGGTATATCTCTCCATCTGTTTGTATCATCTTTAATTTCTTTCATCAGTGTCTTATAGTTTTCTGCATACAGGTCTTTTGTCTCCTTAGGTAGGTTTATACCTAGGTATTTTATTCTTTCTGTTGCAATGATAAATGGGAGTGTTTCCTTAATTCCTCTTTCAAATTTTTCATCATTAGTGTATAGGAATGCAAGAGATTTCTGTGCATTGATTTTGTATCCTGCTACTTTACCACATTCATTATTAGCTCTAGTAGTTTTCTGGTAGCATCTTTAGGATCCTCTGTGTATAGTATCATGTCATCTGCAAACAGTGACAGTTTTACTTCTTTTCCGATTTGGATTCCTTCTATTTCTTTTTCTTCTCTGATTGCTGTGGTTAAAACTTCCAAAACTATGTTGAATAATAGTGGTGTGAGTGGATAACCTTGTCTTGTTCCTGATCTTAGAGGAAATGGTTTCAGTTTTTCACCATTGAGAACAATGTTGGTTGTGGGTTTGTCATATATGGCCTTTATCATGTTGAGGCTAGTTCCCCTGACACCTACTTTCTGGAGGGTTATCATAAATGGGAGTTGAATTTTGTCAAAAGCTTTTTCTGCATCTATTGAGATGATATGGTTTTTCTCCTTCAATTTGTCAATATGTTTTATCACAGTGATTGATTTGCATGTATTGAAGAATCCTTGCATTCCTGGGATAAACCCCACTTGACCATGGTGTATGATCCTTTTTTTAAAAAATTTTTTAATGATCCTTTTAATGTGTTGTTGGATTCTGTTTGCCACTATTTTGTTGAGGTTTTCTGCATCTATGTTCATCAGTGATATTGGCCTGTAATTTTCTTTTTCTGTGACATCTTTGTCTGGTTTTGGTATCAGGATGATGGTGGCCTCGTAGAATGAGTTTGGACGTGTTCCTCCCTCTGCTAAATTTTGGAAGAGTTTGAGAAGGATAAGTGTTAGCTCTTCTCTAAATGTTTGACAGAATTCACCTGTGAAGCCATCTGGCCCTGGGCTTTTGTTTGTTGGAAGATTTTTAATCACAGTATCAATTTCAGTGCTTGTGATTGGTCTGTTTATATGTTCTGTTTCTTCCTGGTTCAGTCTCAGAAGGTTGTGCTTTTCTAAGAATTTGTCTATTTCTTCCAGGTTGTCATTTTATTGGCATACAGTTGCTTGTAGTATATCTCATGATCCTTTGTGTTTCTGCAGTGTCAGTTGTTACTTCTCCTTTTTCATTTCTAATTCTATTGATTTGAGTCTTCTCCCTTTTTTTCTTGATGAGTCTGGCTAATGGTTTATCAATTTTGTTTATCTTCTCAAAGAACCAGCTTTTAGTTTTATTGATCTTTGCTATTGTTTCCTGCATTTCTTTTTCATTTATTTCTGATCTGATCTTCACGATTTCTTTCCTTCTACTAACTTTGGGTTTTTTTTCTTCTTTTTTCTCTAACTGCTTTAGCTGTAAGGTTAGGTTGTTTGAGATTTTTCTTGTTTCTTGAGGTAGGACTGTATTGCTATAAACTTCCCTCCTCGAACTGCTTTTGCTGCATCCCATAGGTTCTGAGTCATCGTGTTTTCATTGTCATTTGTTTCTAGGTATTTTTTGGCTTCCTCTTTGATTTCTTCAGTAATCTCTTGGTTATTTAGTAATGTATTGTTTAGTTTCCATGTGTTTGTATTTTTTATAGATTTTTTCCTGTAATTGATATCTAGTCTCATAGCGTTGTGGTCGGAAAAGATACTTGATACGATTTCAATTTTCTTAAATTTACCAAGGCTTGATTTGTGACCCGAAATATGATCTATCCTGGAGAATGTTCCGTGAGCACCTGAGAAGAAAATTTATTCTGTTGTTTTTGGATGGAATGTCCTACAAATATCAATTAAATCCATCTTACTTAATGTATCATTTAAAGCTTGTGTTTCCTTATTTATTTTCATTTTGGATGATCTGTCCATTGGTGTAAGTGAGGTGTTAAAGTCCCCCACTATTATTGTGTTACTGTCGATTTCCCCTTTTATGGCTGTTAGCATTTGCCTTATGTATCGAGGTGCTCCTATGTTGGGTGCATAAATACTTACAATTGTTATATCTTCTTCTGGGGTTGATCCCTTGATCATTATGTAGTGTCCTTCTTTGTCTCTTATAATAATCTTTATTTTAAAGTCTATTTTGTCTGATATGAGAATTGCTACTCCAGCTTTCTTTTGATTTCCATTTGCATGGAATATCTTTTTCCATCCCCTCACTTTCAGTCTGTATGTGTCCCTAGGTCTGAAGTGGGTCTCTTGTAGACAGCATATATGTGGGTCTTGTTTTTGTATCCATTCAGCCAGTCTATGTCTTTTGGTTGGAGCATTTAACCCATATACATTTAAGTTAGTTATCAATATGTATGTTCCTATTACCATTTTCTTAATTGTTTTGTGTTTGTTATTGTAGGTCTTTTCCTTCTCTTGTGTTTCCTGCCTAGAGAAGTTTCTTTAGCATTTGTTGTAAAGCTGGTTTGGTGGTGCTGAATTCTCTTAGCTTTTGCTTGTCTGTAAAAGTTTTAATTTCTCCATCGAATCTGAATGAGATCCTTGCTGGGTAGAGTAATCTTGGTTGTAGGTTTTTCCCTTTCATCAGTTTAAATATGTCCTGCCACTCCCTTCTGGCTTGCAGCTTCTGCTGAAAGATCAGCTGTTAACCTTATGGGGATTCACTTTTATGTTATTTGTTGGTTTTCCCTTGCTGCTTTTAATATTTTTCCTTCGTATTTAATTTTTGATAGTTTGATTAACATCTGCCTTGGCATGTTTCTCCTTGGGTTTATCCTGTATGGGACTCTCTGCAATTCCTGGACTTGACTATTTCCCTTCCATATTAGGGAAGTTTTCAACTATAATCTCTTCAAATATTTTCTCGGTCCTTTTTTTTTCCTCTTCTTCTAGGACCCCTATAATTCGAACATTGGTGCATTTAATATTGTCCCAGAGGTCTCTGAGACTGTCCTCAATTCTTTTCATTCTGTTATCTTTATTCTGCTCTGCGGTAGTTATTTACACTATTTTATTTTCCAGGTCACTTATCCTTTCTTCTGCCTCAGTTATTCTGCTATGGATTCCCTCTAGAGAATTTTTTATTTCATTTATTGTGTTGTTCATCTCTGTTTGTTTGTTCTTTAGTTCTTCTAGGTCCTTGTTAGATGTTTCTTGTATTTTCTCCATTCTGTTTCCAAGATTTTGGATCATCTTTACTCTGAATTCTTTTCAGGTAGACTGCCTATTTCCTCTTCATTTGTTTGGTCTGGTGGGTTTTTACCTTGCTCCTTCATCTGCTGTGTATTTCTATGTCTTCTCATTTTCCTTAACTTACCGTGTTTGGGGTCTCCTTTTCGCAGGCTGCAGCTTCATAGTTCCCATTGTTTTTTGTGTCTGCCCCCAGTGGCTAAGGTTGGTTCAGTGGGTTGTGTAGGCTTTCTGGTGGAGGGGACTGGTGCCTGTGTTCTGGTGGATGAGGCTGGATCTTGTCTTTCTGGTGGACAGGACCGCATCCGATGGGGTGTTTTGGGGTGTCTGTGAACTTAGTATGATTTTAGGCAGCCTCTCTGCTAATGGGTGCGGCTGTGTTCCTGTCTTGCTAGTTGTTTGGCATGGGATGTCCAGCACTGTAGCTTGCTAGTTGTTGAGTGGAGCTTGGTCTTAGTGTTGAGATGGAGATCTCTGGGAGAGCCCTCCCTGATTTATATTACATGGGGCCAGGAGGTCTCTGGTGGTCCAATGTCCTAAACTCGGCTCTCCCATCTCAGAGGCACAGGCCTGACACCCAGCCAGAGCACCAAGACCCTGTCAGCCACATGGCTCAGAAGAAAAGGGAGAAAAAAATAAAGAAAGAAGGAAAAATAAAATAATCAAAATAAAAAAAATTTGTAATTGTTAAAAATAAAAAAAAGAAAGAAGAGAGCAACCAAACCAAAAAACAAATCCACCAATGATAACAAGCATTAAAAACTATACAAAAGGGCTGCCCTGGTGGCGCAGTGGTTGAGAGTCCGCCTGCCAATGTAGGGGACACAGGTTCATGCCCTGGTCTGGGAAGATCCCACATGCCACAGAGTGGCTGGGCCCGTGAGTCATGGCCACTGAGCCTGCATGTCCGGAGCCTGTGCTCCGCAACAGGAGAGGCCACAACAGTGAGAGGCCCGCGTACCGCAAAAAAAAAAAGAAAAGAAAAAACAGACAGACAGAACCCTAGGATAAATAGTAAAAGCAAAGCTATACAGACAAAATCACACAGAGAAGCATATACATGCACAGTCACAAAAAGAGAAAAAGACAAAAAGTATACATACATGTATATATTTTTAAAAAAAGGAAGAGAGTAACCAAATCAATAAACAAATCTACCAATGATAATAAACTCTAAATACTAAACTAAGATAAACATAAAACCAGAGACAAATTAGATGCAGAAAGCAAACCCCAAGTCTACAGTTGCTCCCAAAGTCCACCACCTCAATTTTGGGATGATTTGCTGTCTATTCAGGTATTCCACAGATGCAGGGTACTTCGAGTTGACTATGGAGATTTAATCCACTGCTCCTGAGGCTGCTGGGAGAGATTTCCCTTTCTCTTCTTTGTTCGCACAGCTCCCGGGGCTCAGGTTTGGATTTGGCCCCGCCTCTGCGTGTAGGTCACCTGATGGCATCTGTTCTTCGCTCAGACGGTACGGGGTTAAAGGAACAGCTGATTTGGGGGCTCTGTCTCACTCAGGCCAGGGGGAGGGAGGGGTGCGGATGTGGGGCGAACCTGCGGTGGCAGAGGCCAGCATGATGTTGCAACAGCCTGGGGCATGCTGTGTGTTCTCGCAGGAAGGTTGTCCCCGGATCACGGGACCCTGGCAGTGGCAGGCTGCACAGGCTCCTGGGAGGGGAGGTGTGGATAGTGACCTGTGCTTGCACGCTGGCTTCTTGGTGGCTGCAGCAGCAGCCTTAGCGTCTCATGCTGTGTCTGGGGTCCGCGCTGATAGCCGCGGCTTGCATCCGTCCCTGGAGCTCGTTTAGGCAGTGCTCTGAATCCCTTCTCCTCGCGCACCCCAAAACAATGGTCTCTTGCCTCTTAGGCAGGTCCAGACTTTTTCCCGGACTCCCTCCCGGCTAGCTGTTGTGCACTAGACCCTTCAGGCTGTGTTCACGCAGCCAACCCCAGTCCTCTCCCTGGGATCCGACCAAAGCCCGAGCCTCAGCTCCCCGCCCCTGCCTGCCCCGCCGGGTGAGCAGACAAGACTCTCGGGCTGGTGAGTGCCGGTCGGCACCGATCCTCTGTGTGGGAATCTCTCTGTTTTGCCCTCCGCACCCCTGTTGCTGCGCTCTCCTCCGTGGCTCTGAAGCGTCCCCCCTCTGCCACCCGCAGTCTCCGCCCGCAAAGGGGCTTCCTACTGTGTGGAAACCTTTCCTCCTTCACAGCTCCCTCCCACTGGTGCAGGTCCTGTCCCTATTCTTTTGTCTCTTGTTTTTCTTTTTTCTTTTGCCCTACCCAGGTACATGGGGAGTTTCTTGCCTTTGGGGAGGTCTGAGGTCTTCTGCCAGTGTTCAGTAGGTGTTCTGTAGGAGTTGTTCCACATGTAGATGTATTTCTGATGTATCTGTGGGAAGGAAGGTGATCTCCAAGTCTTACTCTTCCGCCAGCTTGAAGGTCTCTTCACAGCAGATGCTGTGCGCTGCAGCCTGCCCAGGACCCTATCGTTTACGTCTGTCCTGGTGTGATTCCAAACACCACGCCTGAAACTCTTATTCATCTTTTATAAGCAAATATCACCTCCTTACCCGATCCTCTTAAAACCACCTCAATACCACCAAACCTTGTTAGCTGCCTACTGTTCAACACCCACTGCACTTTACAGAAAACTTTTAATAGATTTATTACTCTGTACTGTATTTAAATATACAGTATATATATTTGCATAGATGTCTCTCCAAAGGATTTCTTAAAGTCAGAAACCCTGTCCGACTCATTCATTCTTGGAACCTACAATGGTTACTGGCACACAGTAGGTACTCAATGTCTACTGGATGAAAGAATAAATGACACAAAAAACCCAACATACAAGGAGTTCCCAGAGTGTGTGTTGATATAAAAGCAGCCCAGAAGTAAAGACACTTAAAGTAATAAAAATGGAACATTTTGGGGAGTTCCTGGTCAGCCAAGTGGTTAGGACTCGGTGCTTCCACTGCAGGGGGCTTGGGTTCAATCCCTGGTTGGGGAACTATATCCTGAAAGCTGTGTGGCCAAAAAGAGAAAATAAAGGAAAAGGAAAGCAGAAAAAGAACCCATCTCTCTTTTGCTCATAAATTGGTGAGACTAAAAAAAAATTAAAAATAAAAAATAGAACTTTTTCAGACATAAAGCTGCCCCCAAGTGATATATAATTGACCCAGATGAAGATAAAACACTGGCTTTTCTGTGGAGACTCAGGAATGTGGATGTCTCTTGGTATTGAGACATTTTCTAGTCATTTGCTACCCCCATATTTTCAATTTGTCAGTGGTTCTCAGTTATCATCTTTACCTTCCTAGAAGAGTAAAATGTGTACCAAGTATTCTTATTCACATAGTGCCACCTTCTACTCAAATTTGAGAGCTCAGACTCAGAGTTATGAACAAATCTTACCATTACCTGAATGAGGTGGTGCTCCCGTGTGTACAGGTGGTTGAAAAGGGCATGGTATAGGACTTGGGCCCTGTTGTACTGCAGCAGATCAGCAGCTGGCTGCAATCAAACAAATTACCCAATTAAAAGCTTCCCGAGGTTGGCAAAATGTTGATAATTTTTGAGATTGAACGTGGTACATGGGATTCATTATACCACTCTCTCTACTTCTGTGTATATTTTAAAAGCTCCATAATATACAGTTTAAAAAAAAAAAGCAGTTTCCTTGAGTAATAGATTGCACATTTGGGTAAAATCCCTTTCAGCTTCTGAATTTTTTGTTCCTTGAAAGTCAGTTGTTAATGACTCAAAGTTTGGTTCTTCAGTCTGACGATGGTCTACGTTCCTTATATACATCACCTATAAGATACAACCTACTAGGTTGGCAGAGGAAAATACAGAGAGAAAAATATAAATTAGTGAAATGAGAGTCACATGACAGCATTAACAGAAAGCCAGTTAATAAAAGATATAAACATGGGCAGCAGTAGAGCAGTGATGTCATGAATGAGGAATGGCCATGATGACTCAGCCTGCACCATCGGTACAGATGACAGAGAACGGAGACCACTTACCACATTTAGCACAATGTGATGGAGGCAGTGGACACCCAGGATTTTGTTCTCAGTTTGATAGTCATCTGAGATGAGCAATGACGGGGGAAGTACCCTTTCCAGATGTTGGCTCAGCCAGGGTCGAGTGACCTTTTGCAGAGTCCATGAGAAAACATGTTTGGTGGCTGGGTTACTCTTCCATGAGTCCCTAAATGGAAATGTGAAACCACATTAAGTGACATGGTGTCCAGTTCAAGCTAACTATATTTTCTTATACTTGAAAGAAAAATACATTCCACATAAGATAACTCAATGTTAACAACATACATTTTTAAGATTTAGATCAAAATAACGTACAGAACTTACACTAAATACATTTATCACCCAGGGCTCTGGGTCTAAAGAATATCCGATAAAAAATAGCCAGTTATAACCACAGCTATGTAAAGAATCTGTGGTGATGGTGGTGGTTACAGTGAGAAAGTGTTGAGAAGGGAGAGAGGAGGAAAGGAAATGTCTTCAGTATCACTATTATTATTATTATTACCACATGGGAGCAAATGAATCAATATTCAAACAGCAATTTATAGCTTATAAAGTGAGTTTACACACATAACCAATCTTCAAATACGGTGTAACAGGTAATGTTATCTTTGTATTGCAAATAATGAAACTGGTCCTATTCAGAAGCAATAAAAAGAAGCAAGAGACATCCTCAAAACTAAGCCTTTTACCTCCACATTCCTGGTAAAAAGACAGTTATGTACTCACTTTTTTCTCATCGCTCCAGGGTCACAAGCACAAATGTACAAAGTAGCAAGTGGAAACTCACAGAAAATACTTTAGCTAACAGCAATCTAAAGGACTTTTATTTTTTCATCCCAAACACGCTTCCATATCTAGGAAGTAGCGATGAGCTTCAAGATTCCTAAGTTTAAATTCAAACCATAAGTTTAAATCTTCTCGAAGTTTAAATCTTCTCCAAATCCCCAACCCCATCTAACTGAAGAAAGTTAAGTCTAAATAAATAGGACTGAACTTCCAATTTCAGGGCAGTTGTCAGGACTGAAAAAAGCACTAGAAAATCAAGTCTGAAGACCTGGGTTCTAATGTCGAACTTGCCACTACCGAGTTAACGTCATCACAATCACAACCGTTCTGGGCTTACAACACCTTTATGTCACTGATGCAGACACAAGACTCCTTTGAGCTCTAACCTTCTAAAACATTAGTCTGAAGCTTAAGTCGGTGGCCCTTACGGCAGGAGTACTCACTTATTCAAATCGGGTTTGAGAAGCCCCATGACCGCAGTAAATCTCCCTTTCTCATCTTCATTTTCTCCGTGGAGGAATCCAGCCACAGAACCACACTCAGTAACCTGAAGCAGTAAGGCGAGCACCTGTCCAGCGACGCCCTGAGATTTTGGGCTGGTCCATGGTTGCTCCAAGTTGTGTGTGATGGCAAAAATATAGATGGGTCCTGCCAAGTGACGGAGGCCTGCCTTCCATGCAGGGCAAACCAAGGAATTCTTAGCGGTCTCAACTTTCCTCAACAGCTTAAGGAAGAGTAACCCAACTGCTGCCGCTTTCTCGGCCACTTCGGAGTGACGATCACCTCCCCCTTCCGGCCCCTCGGGAGGAGCTGCATACTTCCCCAGGGTTTTTGCCACCTGCCCCAGCATCTCGGGCATTCCACGGAGCGAGGTGTCACTCCCCGCAAACAACTGATCACATTCTTTGGCATCTAGTACAGCACTGAGGTCCCGAAGAGCTGCATTTCTGGCCTTGCCCCGTCGGGATTCCTGACCGGCAAACTGGTGCAAGATCTGGGAGAAGGCCTGTCCGAGGGCGGAGGAAGGCCACTGTCCAGGACAGGAAGAGCCCTCCCGCGGTGGGGATTCCCGAGAGCCGTCAGGCTCCATGCCTCAGACCGAGGACGAGGATGGAGGCGAGCAGGGGTCCGCTAAAGAGGGAAGGAAAGATAACTCCGGGGCTGGGATTCTCTCAAAGAACAGAACTAAAATCAAATAAAACGGCGAGACGTCTTGGAGGACCGAGGGAGAGTCTAGCCCGCAGAAGAGTAAAGGTATAAAGGAAAAGATGCGGGAAAGGGGGTTCTCTGAGAGTAACAGAAGCTCAGATTCCCAACAGTGGAAGGGAGAAATTACTCTTGCCTCTCTGAAGACTCAAAAAAAAAAAAAAAGAAGAAGAGAAAACAAAAAAATCCTAAAGAGCCTGAGAAATAAATCTCTAAGGCGTGACACTAACAGAGCCGCCGTTACCTTCAGCTCTTCCGGCACGCCTGCGCCTATCAGGATCCGACTTAGCAAACGTCGTTGCCGCAAAGCACAAGGCTAGCTTCCGCCATTACCGCGGCTACGCTCCGTCATTTCACGACGTACTACCGTAAAGCAATAGCGACCCGGGTTCAAGAGAGGGTGGAGCTATGGAGAGTATATTTGCATGGATAATAGCCGCATCGCTATTTGGTTTCTGTTTTCACTTACTGAGGTAGAAACAAAAGAAGTATCAGGCAATATCGGTGATCGTGATAAAATATACAGGACTCTTTATATCAAGTCTAAGTAAATATGCACTACTTCTGTCACCCTTACTGAGAAGTTAGTGGGTCGTACCCGGGGCTCCTTAGCCGACGAGTCACGTTGATCCTTTTGTAGTTCATAAGTGTGATGATTGGGTGTTCACGCGCTTGTGTGACATGTGCTTCCTTCCAAGCTTGTTACGACTGTGGCACATTACCCGTCTGACATGAACTATGAAGGATCCTTTTAATCCTGCGATGGTTTGGTTGTTGATAGTGCTTATCGTCCTGTGTCTAGTACGTGATTGTGAGGCGTGTTTGACTCCGAGTTCTGCGTTAGCTTTGATTTTTCTCTTTCTGCAGCTAGATTTTTAATGTTGATTGCCGTGGGCTTTTAAAAAGGAAAAAATGCGAAAGTCGCTGGTAAGCGAGGAGTTTGACAAATGGTCTGCGACGACGGGGATTTTGCTAGAAACGCGGCTGATCCGGGTGTGGCTCGGGCCCGCCCGCGGGTGTGCAAGTGAGGTGTTTCCCCGCGTGTGTTCGAGCGGCTCCCGGGGCGGGGTCGGCACCCCTAAGTGGTAGGGGTGGGGGCAGCGGAAGGAGTCACGGCCCCGTGCGACATTTTCCTGGCGGGTCTCTTGCTGCGGCTACTCGGACGGTGGAGCTGAGAACCCTAGATCTTGGATTCCCCGGGGGCCGGTCACGGTCCCCGGCTTTGCCAGGGCGTTTGCCGGTGACTTCTCATAACTTTCGTTGTGTGGTAGGTGCCCGGGGAAGCACACCGTATTTGCGCCAAGACGTGGGCGGGAGCGCCTAGAAACGGGCGGCGGACACCGGAAGGAGTCGGAGAGCAGGCGGCGCCGCTTTTCGTGGAGGCGTGCGCGGCGTGCGGCCCCGCACCGAGGCTCAAACGCACCTTGCCCCGCCGGCCGGCCTAGTTTACGCCCACCGTCCCGCAGGGCTTTGGGATTTTTCTGGACCCCGAACCACAAGGCGCCTAGAGCATGACCTGCGGGGTTTTCGGATCTTGGGGTGGAGAGGCCGCGCCCGGAGAGCGCTAAGAGTAGGCTCTGGTCCCCAGGGGGCTGTGAGAGTGAAGGGAGACTTAAGGGCTTTCGTCTCGCCTTGGAGACAGCACCGCTTACAGATAGCCGATCTGCGGATCTTGACTGCGAGTGCTTTCTCGCTCCCAACCCCCCTCGCCCGTTCTGTGACCTTGATGGAAAGTTCGGCGACCTCTCCGTGCCCTAATTTTTTTCGAAGGTAAAACGTGGGTAGTAATAGTCCCTACTTCGTAGAATTGTTAAAGTTAAATATACTTAAACGGCTTAGAGCAATTTCTGGTCCGTGGTAAATTTTATACAGGTGTTCTTACTGTTAAACCACAGCTCCTGTATTAACTTACATTTTTTCTTTTCAGGGGAATTTTATGGTTAGGACCCTTCCTTTCTACGTCTTTCCCTTGGTCTTTCTTTCTCCGGCCAATTGGTGGCACTCATCATTTTCTAAGCAGTTTCAAACATTGATTAAAAACTCCTCCCAAGGGGATTCTCCCCTATCAAGATCTCCCAGATATTGACCCCTATGGGAGCAAGATGGCAATCCACAGTTACTGTATCCCTCCTGTGTGGGACACTGTCTTCCGTGTTCCATGTGCCCTTTGTGCTAAGTGGATCCAAGATCTCACTCCCTTAGGAAAGTACTTGTATTGCAAGCGTTCACCCTCTCTACACTCTGAGTTTCCTGAGGCCAGACACCATGCCTTGCTCTCCAGTGCCTGGCACAGTTTAGTTATGCAGTAAATGTTTGTTGAACCCCCCACATGTCCATCCACAGAGGACTGGTTGAATAAAGCACGGTATATCCACACAATGCAGTTCTGTGCAGCCGTACAAAGGAATGAAGACCATCTCTGTGGAGGCCATGGGACGCTAGGATATATTGTTTAAGTGAAAAAAGCAAGGCCGAGGCCATGTATATGTTGCTTCTCTCCTAAGAAAGGTGTGGTGCATTTGCTCACATTTTAAAGCAGCAGCAATGGCAGACTAAATTACAAACTAATAAAAAAGGGTTACATATAAGAAAAGAACAAGGTGAAAAACATGGGTGTGGAAGCTAGACTTCGTTTCGTATACTCTGTCTTATAGTTTTGACTTTGGCATCATGTAAGTACTTTACATAATTAGTTTTTAAAAGAAAATGCAAAGTATTTCCTAAAAGAAAAAGAAAGTCATGAATCAAAGTATATTTCAAGTTACTGGCATAACCGCATGGAAAAATAAGAAACTGACTTTAAAACTCATGATTTTGACTGTATATCCTTAGTGGGACTTATCCTAAGAACAGAAAGGGGGCTTCCCGGGGGCTTCCCTGGTGGCGCAGTGGTTGAGAGTCCGCCTGCCGATGCAGGGGACACGGGTTCGTGCCCCGGTCCGGGAGGATCCCACATGCTGCAGAGCGGCTGGGCCCGTGAGCCGTGTCCGGAGCCTGTGCTCCCCAACGGGAGAGGCCACAACAGTGAGAGACCCGCGTACCAAAAAAAAAAAAAACAGAAAGGCATGGCAAAGAAATCAAACTGCATTTAGTAATAGTAACTGTTAGTAATAATACCGGTATTGTTAATTAGATGCTGTTGCATGTATATTTTACACATATGTGTGTATATACAATAGCAGGTATCGTAGTGTTGATAGAAACCAAGGTCTGCGGTGAAAGATAAAGAGATAACAGGTATCAAATCAATGAAATTAGATGTAAATTCTATAAGCAAAAGTTTGAATTGGCAATGGTAGTATGAATTCATGATTAATTTTTCTCTATTTACAAAATACGTATATCCTAGCTGTGTCCACTGAAAGGCCAAGAAGCAGTGACAATCCAATGCCTATCAGCAGCCCTAGTGTCCAAATTCATAATCTAAATGCCGCTGCCCACTAAGAAGAACCAGGACTCCTTTAGGAAATGACTGATTTTAGAACGGGGGCAAGCAAGGATGGTGTAAGATGAGCTTGTGACATTTTATTATGACAGAAAGCAAAGTAGCTATCAAATACTCCTGAGGTTATGTCAAAAGAACCCAAGAGCAAGGTTGAAGGGGCACCCTTTGGCCAAAGTGGAACAGTTTGGGCTTAAAAAAAGAATAATGACTAATGGATTGAAACATAATCTAACATATACAAATCCATTAATTCATTCATAGTAATACTAACAAAGAAAAAAAATCATCATTCATGCTTGGATCACCTACTCTTTATTTTGAAAATTGGTAAAAGGAAAAAATCAAGCATTTATTCTGCTATATATTTCAGGATATCCAAATAGTTTGTAAGGGCAACAAATGACATAGAACTAGTAGAATTAGAAAGTTACTGTTCACAGGTCCTAATGAAGCCCTGGGACTAGGCAACAAACATTCATGGCTATTAGAATTATGAAGTGGAACATTGATGGGAATCTTATAATAGCTGGATCAAGCTAACAAAACCTGAACCCACCGATTTATCTTAACATCACTAAAAGTGAGATAACCCGATCCCACGTGCCTCTTGATGCAATGCAACAGTATATACGCACCATCTACGAAATACTGTTGCACAAAAATTGACCCTAAACCTAATCAAACTTCTAGATCTAACTACAAAATGGCAAGAAATAGGAAGGACACAGAGACAGATTAAGACACCAAGACGATAGGATCAGCCAAGCTAAGGATACAGGAAATTACACAAATTACCCAGTTTCTTCAATAAATAACTAGCATGAAAGAAATGGAGTGGAAGAGAGAATTGATATAGTTTTTAAAGACACCTCAATCAAATGCAATGTTGGATATTGTTTTCAATAAACATTGTAAAGATATATTTAAGACAACTGGGGAAATCTGAACATAGTTCTGTTACAAGGTGTTCATATAATTTGTCATCTAAACAGGGCATATTGAGAGTTAAAGGAGACACTTTTAATAGTTATGCTGGTACAAAGGTGTAAATTGAGTCTGTCCTAGGCAAGCTTGATTACCGCAGTTTCAGAAAACTTTGTGAAATTATTGTTAATTCGATAGTGTTATTATGTTTATTTTTTAACATTAGTTTCAGCTGTACGACGTAATGATTCAATATATGTATATATTGTGAAATGATCACCACCAGAAGTCTAGTTAACGTCCATCACCACACAATTAAATTTTTCTTGTAATAAAAACTTTTAAGATCTACTCTCTTAGCAACTTTCAAATATACAATGCGGTGTTTATTAATTATAGTCACCATGCTGTACATTACATCCCCAGTGCATATCTATTTTATAACTGGAAGTTTGTACCATTTGACCACCTTCACCCATTTTGCCTGCATCCTTTCCCACCTCTGGCAACCACTAATCTGTCCTCTGTTTCTATGAACTTGTTATTTACAAAAAATGCTTTCATGTTTTTTTAAAGTTATTTGTTAGAAAAACAATTCTCAAACATTTTAGCCTCAGAACCCCTTATACGCTTTAGAAATTATTAAGTCCTACAAAGATGACCAGGATCAAAAACACAGAAAATAAATTTTGGTAAGGATGTTGAGATAGTGAGACACTCATATACTGGTGGTTGAAATGTAAAATGGTGCAGCTGCTGTGGAAAACAGTTTGATGGTTTCTCAAAAAGTTAAATCTAGAGTAACATAGAGTTAATCATATGACCCAGCAATTCTATTCCTAGGTATGTAGCCAAGAGAACTAAAAACATGTATTCATACAAAACCTTAGACACTAATGTGCCTAGCAGCATTATTCATAATAGCCAAAACTGAAAACAACCTAAAAGTCCACCAACTGATGAATGGATAAACAAAATGTGGTATATAGGTACAATGGAATATTATTCAACCATAAAAAAGAATGAGGTTTTGATATCTGCTGCAATATGGGTGAACTTTAAAGGCATTATGTTAAGTGAAATAAGCCAGACACAAAATACTTCATTTATATGAAATGTCCAGGATAGATAAATCAGTGGAGTCAGAAAGGGGCTGAGGAGAGGGAAGAATTTACAGTGACTATTAACAGGTATGGGGCTTCTTCTTCGGGTGATAAGAGTGATCAGGAATTAGCTAGTGGTAATGGTTGCCCAACTTGTAAATATACTAAAGCCTACCGAATTATACTGTGAAGTAGTGAATCCTATGCTATGTGAAGAATTAAATATCAGTTTAAAAACTAATTTAAGGGCTTCCTTGGTGGCGCAGTGGTTGAGAGTCTGCCTGCTGATGCAGGGGACACGGGTTCGTACCCCGGTCCGGGAAGATCCCACATGCCGCGGAGCGGGCTCGCTGAGCCTGTGCGTCTGGAGCCTGTGCTCTGCAACGGGAGAGGCCACAACAGTGAGAGGCCCGCGTACCGCAAAAAAAAAAAAAAAAAAAAAGGAAAAACTAATTGAAAAAAGTATTGAGGATCCCAAAGAGCTTTCTTTACATTAGATAAATATTTTGATAGATGTATTTTTTCTACATTAGAAAATAAAACTGACAAATTTTTAATATATCCATTTAATTATTTTAAATATAGCAATAATGAACCCATTACCTGTTAACTAAAAACTTGTTTTTATGAAAAGTGATTATATTTTTCAAGACAAAACAAACATAGAGAAGAGTAGCATTATTTTTGTACACACAGTAGCACATTTTTGTAAACAGATCGGTAAAAATTTGCAACTCTCATACCTGGTTTAATAGGAGGAAGCTGGATTCTCAGATCTGTTGCTGCATTCAGTCTGTGTTGGAAAACTCCACCATACATTCATGAGAGGATGAGAATGAAAAAGACAAACAATATATTAACATTATTATAAAAACAGTTTTGACCTGGCAGACGGCCTGATAGGGTGTTGAAAACCCTCAGGGTTCTCCAGATCACACTTTGAGAACTGCAACTGAAAATTTACACAAGTATTTAACAATTGATATCATGTGATATCTGGGGTTCACTTTAAAATACTCCATAAAGAGGGGTGGTGGGAAGGAGTGATCAAGAGATGAATGAAAAAATCTGGTCAGGGTTTCCCTGGTGGTCCACTGGTTAGAATTCCATGCTTTCATTGCTGAGGGCCTGGGTTTGATCCCTGGTTGGGGAACTAAGGTCCCACAAGCTACAAGGCAGAGCCAAAAACAAAAAACAAAAAACCAAAAAAAAACAAAAGGTTAAACACGTGTTGACAGTGTTGAATGTGGGAGTGGATCATGGGTGTTCTTTACGTTAGTCTCTCTATCATAGTGGAAGTCTGATATTTTCCATAATAAAAGAATTGTTGTTCTTCCTCTCGTTTTTAATCAGTGCTGGTTTAACTGAGCAAAAGACCTTAAGGTAGTTGGTAGAAGGGAAAACCAAGTGAGGATATGTATATCCATCTGGATATATAAAGATGCGGCGAGGGGACTTCCCTGGTGGTCCAGTGGTAAAGATTCTTGAGCTTGCACTGCAGGGGCTGTGGGTTCCTTCCCTGGTTGGGGAACTAAGATCATGCCACGCAGCTGGGGGTGGGGGGAAAATGCAGCGATGAATTCGATGCAGTTCCTGCCTTCAACAGGTTTTCGTCTGCTGGGGGAAGAGAGATAATGAAGGCATCTGAGAAAAAGTGGCACCTGTAAGGAGCACCAGGCAGTCTGCTCAGGGCCTCAAGTCCGTTGCTTCCTCTTCACAGCCACCCTAGGAGGCTGGCATCATTATCTCCATCCTGTAGATGAGGAAACTGAAGCTCTGAGAAGTTCAGAAACTTGCCCAAGATCTCACAGTGGAAAGTGGTAAAGACGCAATTAAAGCTGAGTCCGTTGGACTTCCAAGGCTTTTTTTTTTTTTTTTTTTTTTTGTGGTACGCGGGCCTCTCACTGTTGTGGCCTCTCCCGTTGCGGAGCACAGGCTCCGGACGCGCAGGCTCAGCGGCCATGGCTCACAGGCCCAGCCGCTCCGCGGCATGTGGGATCCCCCCGGACGGGGGCACGAACCCGTGTTCCCTGCATCGGCAGGCGGACTCGCAACCACTGCGCCACCAGGGAAGCCCTCCAAGGCTTTGCTCTTCCCGGTTCTACCCCTTTTTTGTAGACCTGCCAGGTATACAATCCCGAATGTCACTGCCACTGTGTTACCTCGTGAATGCCCCCCACCAGCAGAGACCCAGGTGGTGACCTGGGGAGCCCACAGTCTTTAGGAAAAGAACTAATAATAATTGTCAACTGTACTGGTCTTTACTCTGCACCTGTCCCTTCATTCAATCCACACAACTTAAATTCATGGAGTAGGCGTGTTATCCACATTTGGCTTCCTCTCCTTGACTCTCCTCCTCCAGCTTTTGGAAACCAATCTGGCAACATCTCTTAACAGAATAAATGAATGCAGTGACAACTGTAGTCTTGAGACTCTATCGGATACAAATAACTCTATGTAAGGATATGGGTTCAAGACCACAAGGATGAACAATAGGTTCTTTGTGTGACTGTTCATAGGGCAAAAACCTGAAAACAAAGTGAAGGTTCATCAAGGACACATCCCCACTGGGGAATCATCCAGCTATTTACTAAAAGAATAAAAAGTGGAGCCAGAGGACCAGGAGGGGTTTCCACAAGGCGTTGCTCAGTGATGAGTGTAAGATGCAAGAGATGCTATGATATCCCAGTTATAAGACAATGCCTTAAAAAGTGAATGCCAGGACTTCCCTGGAGGTCCAGTGATTAAGACTCCGTGCTTCCAGGACTTCTCTGGTGGCGCAGTGGTTAAGAATCTGCCTGCCAATGCAGGGCGCACGGGTTCGAGCCCTGGTCCGGGAAGATCCCACATGCTGCGGAGCAACTAAGCCTTTGTGCCACAACTGCTGAGCCCGCGAGCCACAACTACTGAAGCCTGTGCGCCTGGAGCCTGTGCTCTGCAACAAGAGAAGCCACTGCAATGAGAAGCCCGTGCACTGCAACAAAGAGTAGCCCCCACTTGCCACAACTAGAGAAAGTCCGCACGCAGCAACAAAGACCCAACACAGCCAAAAATAAATAAATCTTTTTAAAAATTAAAAAAAAAAAAAAGACTCTGCGCTTCCACTGCAGGGGGCCCGGGTTCGATCCCTGGTCAGGGAATTAAGATCCCGCATGCTGTGTGGTGCAACAAAAAAAAAGTGAATGCCTTCAGGTCTAAGAGTACTTGCATAAGGAGGACATTTGCGAGGCTACATTCCAGGTTCTCCGCACAGACACACTTGGGTGCTGATGTGAGGTAAAGAAGGGACAGAGGACGATGGAGGAGCTCAGCAAAACCAAACTAAACAGAAAGAAAAAATGACCGCATCTTTTTACAAAGCATATATGTGGTTATATTTTTATACTTATGTAAAATTATGTATGAATGTGGTTACGTATAAAGAGATTAGAGTTTTAAATCTTTCTTTTAAGGAGAAATGGAAGAATGCAGTAAATTCCAGAGGTTTTGTGGCTAAACATTTAGTAATACCTCTCAGTTTTTCAAAGACCATAGGATTGACGATTTAAGGTGAAAACCTCTTCATAAGGAAAAACAAAAATGAGAGGAAGTAAAAAAGAAATGTTTGCTCCCTTTCATTCAACCAAGAGTAAAAACTGATGTGATTACAGCTTTACTGTATTCCAGTCACGTCTTTCAAGGTTCATATGGTCTAAACATGGTTAATAATAGGATTTGCAAACACACTGTAAGATTACTGCTTGCAGCAGAGTGACATTTCTGATTATAGGCCAAATAGAAAAATGATAATACTGTGTTTACAACCCTTGAATACCCGTGGAGAGTGAGGTGACCACTAGATCCTTTTGCATACAAGCCTATAAAATTTTTAACATTGATTATGACTCTAACGCTTGGGCTAAAGAATATACTAATTATTTTGAAGGTTATATATTCATTAAGTTTGTAGAACAGGTACCAAACGGCTCTTAATGAACCGAAATTCTTTTGAAAGAGTATAGAGAACTATAAACCAAAAGAATCTTGTAAACATGAAATATCCATCAAAATAACAAAAGTCGTAGCCATGTTGAAAATTTGGCTAAATGAGTGGGCTTTCGCTGTGACAAGATCCCATTACATCTCCAATATAACTTTCTCCTTCCTAAGATTCTCGGTTCACTTAGCTTCCTTTCTGTGTCTGTGCTGTCAGTTTAATATTTCTACGGTCATTTCTTTTATTAAGGTGGTATATGATCTAAGAACATCTTACCCACGGGCGGTTCCTTCCTCAAGGGGTGTGGATCCTGCCGGCTTGTTTTTCCTCAGGGACCTCATTCCAATGGCATGACCTTCCTATGTTCTCTACTCCATCATTCCCATTGGTTTCCAAAAGGCTCACTCTATTCCACCATTAAAACATTCTCCCTGGGACTTCCCTGGCAGTCCAGTGGTTAAGACTTCTTCCAATGCAGGGGGTGTGGGTTCAATCCCTGGTTGGGGAGCTAAGATCCCACATGCCTCGAGGCCAAAAAACCAAAACACCCACAGAAGCAATAGGGTAACAAATTCAATAAAGACTTTAAAAATGGTCCACATCAAAAAAATTTAAAAATTAAAAAAAAATTCTCCCTGATGCCATTTTCCTCTGGAGCTACCACCCTACTTCTCTGCTCAGCAAAATGTCTTAAAACAAAAACGAAAACAACAAACATATTCATGTTGTCTCCAACTCTCCACTTACCACTCACTTAGATTTTTTTTTTTAATTATGGAAAGTTTGCACCTGGTTGTATCTCTTAAGCTTTTAAAACTTTATAATACTCCCCACTCTTTAAAAAAAAAAAAAAAAGGCCATTGAAGGAGGGCCATTTGTTCTGTAAAAGGACCCAAACTCTGAATTCGGCAGATTGCTTCTTCCTGGTGTCATTTAAATTGTTCCTCTATCTCCCCCACCTCCTATGAAGAGCTAGTTGGATCTAGAGGCAGGATTACATTCACGGTCAGTCTTGGGGGGCAGGGCTGTGTACTGACTGTATCACAGGAGGCATGTAATTTCCCACTGTTATTGATAAGAGAGATATATCTGATATAAAGTTCCTTATCAATCTCTACCCTGGTGGCATTAGCAGCCATAGATGATCTTCGCTTTATTAGAGGTTACAAAATGGCAATTCTCTAATTTTATTACAGCAGACCTCGTTTTGTTGCTTTTTGCTTTATTGCACTTTAAAGATAGAACGTTTTTTACAAATTGAAGGTCTGTGGCAACCTTGCATCAAGCAAGTCTATCGGTACCGTTTTTCTAACAGCATTTGCTCACGGTGTGTCTCGGCATCACATTTTGGTAATTCTCGAAGAATTAGAAGTGGAGCCTGAAGATGTGACTGAACTGCTGCAATCTCATGAAAAAAGCTAACAGTTGAGGAGTTGCTCCGTATGGATGAGCAAAGAAAGTGGTCTCTTGAGATAGAATCTACTCCTGGTGAAGATGGTGTGAAGATGGTTGAAAGACAACAAAGGATTTAGAATATTAAGTAAACTTAGTTGCTAACGTCATGACAGGGTTTGAGAGGACCGACTCCCGTTTTGAAAGAGGTCCTGCTGTGGCTTGAATGCTCTCAAACAGCAGTGCATGCTAGAGGGAAATGGTTCATGAAAGGAAGGCAATGGATGCGGCCAACTTCACTGCTGTCTTAGTTGAAGAAATTGCCACGGCCACTCCAACCTTCCGCACCCACCAGCCTGATCAGTCAGCCGCCATCAACATGGAGGCAAGACTCCACCAGTCACGTGAAATAAATTTCTTTTTCTTTATGGCTATGTGACCAACTTGGTATACATTTAGATACACTTTTTATTTCTTTTCAGTTTTTTAGGAGTGGCTTCTTTCTTGCTGCTCAATCACTTTTCAACACACTCAAGCACGCCTTCACCCCCCGAAATCCAGCAAAACTGCTCTCGTTCAGGACATCACTGGCCCCCTCGTGGCCAAATTCTGTGGGCACTTCGATATCCCTCTTATCTGGTCTCTAAGAAACATTTGACTCTTGACCTGCCTGTCCTTAACACTGTCTCTTCTGCTTGTGGGCAGCCCACCCCTCCTGGTTGTCCTTCCATCTCTCTGTCACTCCTCCTTTCCTGGATCCTCTGCTTTCTCCAGGTCTTGAAAGCTTCTAGTTCCTCAGATCTTGTCAGGGATCTTTTTTTCATTGCCAACCCTCTCTCCTGAGGTGATCTTATGCTTCCCATGGCCTTCAACACCATTGATGTATGTCTAGCCCATACCCATCAGTGAGCTTCAGAATCACACATTCAAATTTCTACCTCTGTCTCCTTTTGCAGTTCTCATGGGTAAATTTAACATCTCTTGTTTTTTCTTTCTTCTTCTTTTTTTTTTTTTTTGGCCGTGCTGTGCTGTATGCAAGATCTTAGTTCCCCAACCAGGGATCGAACTCATGCCCCCTGCAGTGGAAGTACAAGAGTCCTAACCACTGGACCACCAGGGAATTCCCTAAATTTAACATTTCTAAACTGAAATTTGAACCTTCGCCTCCAAAGCTTTTCTTTCTATAATCTCATTCCTACTGAATAACTCTTCCATCCACCAAGTCATTTAGCCAAAAACCTGACTGTCATCCTTGTTATTCACTCCCTTCCAGCTGGCCTGTGGCTTTCACTCTTATCCACCACCCCACCTCCATTAAACAACTAACTCAAACAATGTCACTTCTGTTCTTAAATCCCATTATCATAAATTAAAACTCCTCACCGTGGCCCTTACATGATCTGACCCCTGTGTCCCTTCAACCTCGTTTTGTACTGCCTTCCCCGCCCTCATTAAGCTCCAACCAAATGGAATTTGTTCTCCAATAAGCCAAGCTCTATTTTGCCTCAAAGTTCTCACCTATGCTCTTCTGTCCGGTCTTTCCCCAACTCTTGCCATTCTTCTGGTCTCAGCTTAAATGCTTCTTGCTCAGAAATGCCTTTCCTGGACTCACCTCCACACCCCCTCCCAGTTTTCAGGAAGGCACTGCATACTTTTTCATGGTTGGCATGTGTATATGTTAACGTTTGTTTAGTCTCTGTCTCTCCTGTTACACCATAAGTGTCTTAGAAATAAGGACCATGTTGGGTTTTGTGTGTTGGCACAGGGAGCAGTGGCTGGCACATAGTAATCACTCAATTAATACGCGCTGGCAGCTGAATAAATAGGAAAATTTTGTAATATATACTTTTCAACGTTTGACTCTAAGTACAATTATCCATATCAGACTTCTCTACAAATGGCATGTTCAATAGGTATCGGCTATGCCCAGTGAAGTAAAGCAAATCCTTTTTATGCAGAATGAATGCAGCACCTGCAACATAGTATATACTCCATAAAGGATGCTGTAGTCATTAGGATGACTAGGGGAAATCCACAGGCTTTCTTATTTCTGATAGACCTATCATATAGTCCCCTTATTTTTGGAGACTTTTTAGAAACAAAAAGAGCTTATATTTGAGAATGACTTTGAGCATTTATTATGCATTCTTTTTTTTGAGTTTTATTTAATTTTTTTATACAGCAGGTTCTTATTAATTATCTATTTTATACATATTAGTGTATATATGTCAACCCCAATCTCCCAATTTATGCATTATTTTATGTACTCTTCCTGACCACACTCTGAGGCAGTTACTATGATCTCCATTTTACAGAGGAGAAAAGCGAGGCTTAAAGAGAGTAAGAAACAAAGCCAGGGCCTCCCAGCTAATTAGAGGCAGAGCTGGGTTTAAAACCCATTCTTTGGATTCCAATGCTGGCTTTGTTTATTCCACTATACAAATGAACCTCATAATGAGGAACAGAAGGGAGAGGACCCCTGATTTCCTAAAACACAGCCCCAGTTCATCACTGACTCTTACCAGTGAATCTTTTGTTTCTCAACTACTGAGCCCTTACCCCTTTTAGAATGAATAACTATGGACAAAAATTGTTCATTCAAAATGGCTCTTTCCTGATCCGTGCTAGCTACCAGTCTTTAAAGAAATTAAACCAGACTTTAAAGAAATTCCAGTCTTTAAAGAAGTTAAACCAGACTTTAAAGAAATTCCTTCTAATTTATTTTATTCTATAGGCACGGCTCACTTAAAAAAACAAAAAACAAAACAGATTTTATATGAAGATTTTCGTGTTTCAAAGTATATAAATGAAAAAGTGAGAGTCCTTAGATCTCATTTTTAAGACCTTTTTAGTCATTAAAAACTCAGAATTCCTTTCAAATAATGAAATCCACCTGGCACAGTTAAGGCAATTATTCAATTCAGTGTGCACCGTGGCCAGAACACACAAAGCCTGGAATGCATGGCCTGTTTCTCAATCTGAATGTATAAGTTTTTAATCTTACACACCTGTAATGAATTTGCTGGGGCACTGTCTTTGCTCTATCCTCAGCATACAATAGAGGAGTCTGCTTCTTTGCAGAATTAAATTGAGGCCATTGCATCCTAACCACAAGGAAATGCAGATTTCCCCCTCCTCAGCGTCTTCCTTTCAAAAAGGTTGCTTCAAGTGGCGTTTAAAAGATAATTCTAGCTTGCTAAATTTAGGGTGTGGAAGGAGTCCAAAATGAGAATATTCCATGGATAATTGTGCAAGAAATGTTAATATGTGCAGTAAGAGGAGGATGTCTTACACTTTTGATGCACTTCTCTATCTCTCTCACCCTCTCTCTCTTTTTGCCTTGACACCCAACATATAATTTAGCAAGGTGAGACGTTACCTGAGGCAGTGAAGGATGCTTTTCCACCGCGACTGCATTTTCAGTATAAAATGATTTCATATCTGAGTTATTTCTCAAACCAGCCTGAGTCAGAGCCACTCATCAAAATTTATCCACAAGTTATCAGAAAATGCTTATCTTCTTCATATTCGAGGTAGATTTCGTTATACTCAGTAACAAGTTCACTTGTTAAAAAAAATAGTTAGCTGTACAATTTAAGTTACCTGTACAAGAAATGTACTGGTATCTGAAGCTTGCTTTGAAATGCATTGAAACGTACCTGGATTAAGGCTAGATGGGTAGATAGGGGATAAAACAAATATTGCAAAATGTTCATTGTAGAATGCAGGTGTTCACTCTACAACTAACACCTCAATCTGAAAAGGATAAACGTGGGCAGTCCCCATGGATTCTGCTAAACATCCTACAAGGCAGCCCTACGAGAAAGAACCAGTCCCAAATGTCACTTGTTCTGATGTTGAAAAAGCCCTGAACTAGAAAATCTTAACATAGATTAATAGTAAGACTTTTAATTAGCCAGTAACTGGAGAGAACAGGCATGAATAAATGGAAAGCTAAGAATGAAAATAAAATGTTGTCGGTCTAGGATTTATATGGGATTCCCTGAAATCACTCTAGGTGATTAAATTCATATCTACTAGCAAATAACATTTTGACTTGGAATTTTGTCACTGTGATTTGAGACTTTCTGTCTTTCGATCTGTAAACATATTTTCAATACTGTGAATAATATATCTGAATACATTCTTGGAAAAAAAAACTAAAAAGGTGGCTGGTCCCAAGGTTAGTGGGAATCTGCACCTTAGCTCCTAGGTAGCACCCAGGAGATGGTGCCGGTGGAGGCAACTGTGTGGGACATGGACAAACTGGGCCCTTGACATCGCAGCAAGCTTCCCATACTGCAAACCGGGCACGAAACCAGTGATAGAGGCAGGGTCTCTGGGGACCAGCAAACAGACCTATCCATGGTTAAATAGTGTTTTCAGAAGGATGGAGGGAGAGGGTTGACCTGTGTAAGACTCTGACTCATGAATAATTTGGGGAGGAAGGCAAGCACTGCAGATGGGGAGAAAGCCTGTGACTCAGGGTCAAAGACAACTTAAAGAAAACAATACATTTCTGGAACGTCTGAGTTTGTGATGTTGAAGGTCACCACTAAGGTCTTGCCCCTTGGTATTTATCCATCCACACTTAAAATACTCCAGCTTCTTTCTCATGGTACTTTTTATAGCTTCTGTTTTCTTGCAGACATAAAATCTGAGCAGAATAATCCCATAGAGATCTGCTCAATACTGAAGGCCAGGAGGATGACTCCCTGGCTGGGTATAGTAGTACTATTGCATTTTGGATTTGTTTGGGTTTTTTTCTGACTTAAGCCCAACTTGACAGCCACTGTGCTTCCAGATCCATTTCTCCCACTGATGCAAACCTGGTTTTTCCTTCTTTGGGTTTTGGATTTTTTAGCCTCTCTCACATTGATTGCATCGTGTCCTTAATGTATCAGCATCACCGTGGATTCTATTTCTGCCTTTGAGGATATCAGCCACCTGCTTGAGACTTAATGAACATATATAATATGAAATATATAGAAACTCAGAGGTGGTCCCTGGGGTTGCTTACACAATCATTTGGGTATAAACCCTTTGGAACTGGTGTTTCTTTTGAACCATTCATGACAATGATGGCCTGTCAGGAGGACTCTGCAATGGCTTTGGGGCTCTCCGTCGTATCAGGGAATAGGCTGGGATGAAGCAAAAGAGGGTAAAGAGAGGAAGAGGGAGAAAAAAGGAATGAGAGAAGAGAGAGGATGGATAAGAAAAATGTGCTGGGACTTCCCTGGTGGTCCAGTGGTTAGGACTCCACACTTTCACTGCTGAGAGCCCGGGGTTTGATCCCTGGTTGGGGAACTAAGATCCTGCAAGCCGAGAGGTGTGGCCAAAAAAAAAAAAAGAAAAGAAAAAAGAGAAAGAAAAATGTGCTGAGTTGCAGCACCAATGGAGAGGTGATAGATTGTGATGAACAGTCAGAAGCCGTCAAACACGTTTTCTTGGGCTTCCTGGTGCTGTTAGCTTCCCCTTTGTCTGCAGAGCACAGGCCCTAGTTTACAGCTGAGACTGTCACACGGAGACAGGATCCAGGGCCATGACGAAGTACGAAGGTGACATCGGTGACGTCCTCCCTGTCCACAGAGCCTGCCAGTTTATCAGGGAAGGAGCTAAATGCCCATGATGCTTTTTAAACTCGGATCAGTAGGAATCCAATGCCGTTGTTGGCCTGGGGCATGATAAACAGCTAGTCTCTTTTCCCATGAATGGCTTTGTTGTACAAGCTTGCATGACTGGTCATCAGTTTGTCCTTCTTGCCTCCAGTTTGGTCACATCTAGCCCTCTGGATCTGTGCGTATGGCTTTAACAGAAGATTCACCTGTGAGTGATAAGGTCAAGGGCACTCCAGATGTTATTCCGACGCCCAGGGAGACAGAAGAGGGTGGTAGAATGGAAGTCAGAGGATGGGTTAGACTTATGGGGAAAACATGGCACAACTGGGGAGGCATCAAAGGCCCTAGTGAGAAGGGGGAAAAGCCCCAGTGGGGATGGAAGAATTGATGGGAGAAAGGGGGCATGCGAGGGCACAATTCTTCAACATCAGTTGCCCCATTCTCTCCAAGTCAGTGATTTTCAAATTCTACTCTGAGTTCTCACCCCACTTTAATTAACCATTGTGTCAAGGGTAGAGCCACGTAAGATTTCTTTAAAAGAAGCAATCCACTGCAGAGTTAAAAAAAGTCTGTAATCCTGGACAATGGCAAGCACAAATCCTTTGCGTTACCCGGGTTCCCTGTCCTCCACGACTGCCTCAGCCCGGGAACTAAAAGCACCTGCTACTTTGAGTATCTTCGTAGCAAGTAATCTGCTGCCAGAGCTATGTGGGACGTGGAAGCCAATGATGCTTAGATCCGCACGATCGGAGTTTGTGCCTTGGTTCCGATGCTTCTGTCTGTGTAATTACGAGTAAGCCATTTATTTGCTTTCCAACGCTCTTTTCCTGATCCCAGACTCACAGGGATATACATAGAAAGGAAAGCAAAATGTATTTTGTGAAAGAACTTGGTAGGCAAGTGCTTATCTTTTGATTGATTCATGGTGTTTGCTTGCCATAGATAAGCTCATTGAAGTCGGAATCCTGGTCTGTATGATTATCGCCCAGCTTCTTTCCATTTTTTACCCTTTGAAACATGTCTAGAGTCAAATTTTTCAGTAATGGGAATAGTACTAAGCACAGTAGTTGCCCATCATGAATATTGTGTGCATGGATAAGATCATTGGCTTTGCTCCCAACTGATGTGCAGGTTTGAAAGAAACTTTAGGATTCTCACCCTGTCAAGTCCCAGGTTCCTTGCACTACACAGAACTCTAACCCCCAACCCTTCCGCACTCCCACTTCACATGAATTCTTTGCACTCTCTGGCACCCACGGCGGTTAATCCTTGTGTCTTTTTTTGCATGTTACTCTCTCAAGCTCCAGCTCTCGTAATGTTTCCTTGCAGGCACCCCTGCTGTCACTTCCACACCAGTTGAGCTAAGAGTCTCTCTACCATGAGTTCCTCACCCAAATTAGTGTGCCTATGCCCTTCCCCAAGGCAAGGGCTGTCCTGTCTTCCAGCACCTGGCACAGTGCCTGGCCCAGGCAGCAGATGCTCTAGAAACTCTGAACTGAGTAACAAGACCACATTTATGACTATAAAATTGGGACTTGTGACTATTTAACTTGTGATCAGCTATTGATCAAATTCCACCTGATCAGCCCAAAAATACCCAGTGTCCCTGTCTCTGTGTGCTGTAACACCATTCTACCGAGCTGTGTTGAAGTCTCAAAGGTAACACAAGGCATTCTTACCATCGTTTTGACGTCAAGACAGTGCTATTCAAATTTGCAACACAGACATTCTGGTGCTAACATTTTACTCAGAATACGCCAACACTGATGAGTTTTCCTTGAGATGAAGGGAAGCGGTGAGGGAGGAGCTGGAAAGGTTGAGGCCCACCTGGAAACCACCTGTTTCCCACCGCATTCCCGTGATGCATCCACCAGGAGGCTGCGGCAGGAGCTAGAGGGAGGGCTCTTTGTTTTGCCTGGGAAATGCATTGCATTCCCTGCACTGAAGCAAGCAGGCCCACCTGGAGAGGAGGAACTGGTGCTCTCACTGAAGAGATCCAACCCTGCAGGGTTGGCAGCAACGAGCAGGGGGTAGAGGCTCCGAGGAGCAGCTGTTACTTCTCAGCGTGTGAAGAGGTGGCAAGAACAGGAGCACTGTGGGGCAAAGGATGCCACCAAGACAGGTAGCGACAACTTCACCAGGACTGTCAGATGCCCAAGTGGCATCTCGGGTCTGCCCTGCCATGAGCACCAACTGTGCTGACAGGCTCCATGGCTCAACTGCAGGGCTGGGAGGGCATCAGACCTAACCTGGAGGTCTGGCTTCTCTGGAAGCATCAGCATCTTTTGTATGTCTGTGACCCACCATTACATTAGACTTCGCTCAAGACCTACCAGGAAGTGGAAGGTGCGTTCCCAAACAGCATAGTTGGGGAAACACACGAGTTTGTGTTCTGTTTTACTGCAACATTGATTTTTTTTTTTTCTGTTAAAGGCAAACAATAATGCCTTCTACTTCTGAGATATTGTCTCAAATGACTTTTTTAAAAAGAAAATAAAATCTTGTAAGTATGAGGAAAAAAAAGAGATGCTGGACCATTGGCCCTGCCCTGTTCCACTGAGCGGGGGCCGACCACAGCCCAGCTGCTCCCTGCTTGTGATGGCTACGAAAATTGTTCCTGGCTCTCTCCGTCCATTTTGCAAACGCACGATCAACTCAGCACCCCTTTAAGACGTTGACAGAGCACAGTTGGAGGGCATGGGCGCCAGATCTGAGTGCAGCTGGGAGCATAAAAAGTTAACAATACTTCTAGATGTAGTACACAGGGTAGGATGAGTCAGTGATTGTCAGCTAGTGGGTGAGAAAAAAAAGTCTAATCAGGGAAAGAAATCAAGCCTCCATGGTAGCAACGTGGACCTTTCCTGTGTTAAGAGCTCAGTGGCTTGAATTACAAGGAGAATTCTATGAATGACAAGTCTTGGTAGCTGGAATGCTGTGGTACCACACATCAGCTTTCTTTCAAAATATTCTAGAAATCATGTGAACGAGCCTGGCTCGGTCAGGTCTTCAAGCATATTGATGTGAGTCCTAACCTAGCTGAACAGGTAATAATGAATACGAATGCTTCTTGTCAAGGATCAGGAAACTTTGTGCACATGTATGTCTGCTCTGAGCATGGGAAAGTGAGAAGAGGCAGTTCGAGAACCGTGTTCCCTCTGTTGGCAGAAAAGGGCCAATGGACACAAGCCACAACCACAGGCAAAAGGTTAGAGAAACTTGTTATTAAATTTAATTTGCTTTAAATACATACCTTTTTCCCACCCTCACCCACTTGGGGGAGGAACAGAAAACCCCTACCCCTTCCATTTGGGGGATTCCATGTATAAAGCCTGAGATGGTAAGGATGAAGTATAAAAATACTATTTACAAAGGGGAAGAGGGTGTCCACCGCGACCTTAATATCCAGACACCCCCATCCCCAGGCCCCCTTTTTGCTCCTTTAGAAAAAACCCCTGGGAATCCTTTTGGGTGTAGACCAAGCCCTTCCTCTGGGGCGGTGGATACTCAAACCCCAACACGGAATAGGAAGCTCTGAGATCAACCGAGGAACAGGGAACGGATAGCACCTCAGATCTCGGAGGGGCAGGGGGCTGCCCTCTACCCCTCTGTAGTCAGCAGGCCGGCCGGCCAGCCTTTGTTTCCATAGGTCCCATGTAAACATTGACTTTTCTTCTGTTCATCCCTGCTCTTCCCATTTCCTACAGAGCCTCCCTCGCTTCCACTGGAGGCACTTGGTTCCTCCATCTTTCCTTCCTTCCCTTCTAACCTTCCTCTGGAAGGAGTGGGGAGGTCACAGGTGGGGCAGAGCCCATCTCATCCCTTCTTCTAGGTCAGGGCAGCTTGTCCTCCTCAGCAGAACCCTCAAGGGGGTGTGCTCTAAGTTCTTGGCCAAATAGGAATGGATTTCTTTTCCCAGAGCAGGGACAAGGCGGGCAGATAGTCCAGTACCAGGATACAGTGGTCCTGATGGGCAAGACCATCAGAACTGAGTAGCAGGGAAGCAGGCTTCAGGAAGCAGAGAGGTGGGCAAGTCTAGTCTCACCCTGAGGCTGGAAGACCAGCCCGGCACCCCCGCCCCTCCAGGTGAGCATGCCCATCACCACCCAACAGTCTTGTTGCACTGCGGCTTCGCGGAAGGACCAGGCACCCGTGAGGCTAGAGGTCTTCTCCAGGCCTTGGTATGAAGGCAGCACTCACACCAGCTCATCCAATAAGATCCCGATGCTCTGGGTGGCCTCTGAGGGACCAGCAATGGGCTTGTTACACATGGGGCAGACACAGCGTACTTCCAGCCACTTCACCAGACACCTGCGGGCAAGAGACGACCTGTTTTTCCCTAAGAAGATACCAATCTGCTCCGGCTGTCTTTTCATGGAGCCCAGCTGCTTCTCAGGACAAGAACCTCCCTATCCTCAACCTGGTCTAACCCCTCTGGCTTGCTTGGTGTCCAGACAGGATGAAGGGCATCACCGGCAAAGGGTAGATGGGAGGGGTCGGGATTGGAGGCTCTGGAAGATGCTCCCTGCTTATTTCTTCCAAAGCCACCCCGGGACACACATATCCACTGTGGACACTTACTTGCGGTGAAAGGCGTGTTGGCATGAGAGCACGCCCAGCTCATCCTTCCCCTTGAAGTCTTCCAGACAGACTGCACAGGTCTGCTGTGGGAAGAAAGGGGCCGCGTGATAAGAGATGGGGGAGAGCCTCACTCCTCCATCCTGAATACCCAGCACCTCATCCTCCGAGAGAGAACCCACCCTAACAGGCGGTAGCCATGAACCACAGGGGACTGCTTTAGATTTAAGTCGACCCAAATAAGCTGAAATTCAACATTGAGTTCCTCAGTCACACTAGCCACATTTCAAGTGCTCAACAGCTGAGAAGTGGCAAGTGGTCCCCACACCGGATGGTCAGATAGAGAGCATTTTCTATCCTCAGATTTCCACTGGGCAGTGCCATTATAGAGGAACCTTTTTTTTTAAACTGAAGTATAGCTGAATTACAATGTTGTGTTAATTTCTGCTGTACAGCAAAGTGACTCAGTTATACATATTATGTTTTTTCATATTCTTTTCCATTATGGTTTATTATAGGATATTGAATATAATAGTTCCCTGTGCTATACAATAGGACCTCGTTGTTTATCCATTCTATATATCATAGCTTGCACCTGCTAATCCCAAGCTCCCAATCCGTCCCTCCCCTACCCCCCCTCCCCTTGGCAAGCACAGGTCTGTTCTTTGTCTGTGAATGTTTCTGTTTTGTAGATAGGTTTATTTGTGTCATATTTTAGATTCCACATATAAGTGATATCACATGGTGTTTCTCTCTCTGACTTACCTCATTTAGGAGGATAATCTCTAGGTCCACCCATGTTGCTGTAAAGAGCATTATTTCATTCTTTTTTATGGCTGAGTAGTTATGATTTTTAAGCCTTTCTAGCCTAGGACCTTTGGTGAGGCACTTATCAATAACTAAAGGAGGGGGGTCTGGTGTATGGTTTACATTCTTTTTTTTGTGATACGCGGGCCTCTCACTGTTGCGGCCTCTCCCGCTGCCGAGCACAGGCTCCGGACGCACAGGCTCAGCGGCCATGGCTCAGGGGCCCAGCCGCTCCGCGGCATGTGGGATCTTCCCGGACCAGGGCACGAACCCGTGTCCCCTGCATCGGCAGGCGGACTCTCAACCACTGCACCACCAGGGAAGCCCCGGTTTACATTCTTTAAGTCCAGCCTTACATTCCAATATATTATAACCCCTTCAATCCCAGCTGAATTACTCTTCTGGAGGAGAGCTAAAGAAACATTGGAACTTGTGGACATCATGACAGTGGACCCCAAAAAGAGGGATGAAATGAGGCCATGTCCAGGCAGAGTCTTGTGTGTAGTGAGACCTGTGATCCTCCCCACTCATACAACCACACACACGCTCTCTGTAGGAGTGTCCGTGGTTATGGAAGGAAGTCTTGGGAAATGAGTTAGGTGACCCCAAAGGCATAGGTGGGAAAGGAAGAGGAAATGGTGTAGTCCTAAATGAGTCAGAGTTGAGGGGCCCCAGGGAGTGGGTGTGATGCGGGAGGGGAGGGGAATGGAGGGAAACAGGGAAGAACCTCAGGGCTGGACACACGCATCAGATCCACAGTCACTATGACAGAGCATACACAAAGGTAACCTCTTTCAGACCAAGACCTGGGGTCTGAGCAGGGGAAAGTCACCGAAATCTGGCATGGAGGGGTCTTACCGTCCTCCCCATTAAGATTATGCCTAGTGGGCTTCCTGGGGCCGTCGGTCACACCATGTATCCAAACCCTTTTGTGATCCTTTTGTTTTCTGCCTGCGCTGGTTCAGTTCCAGACATAACGGATTCTGCATATTGATCACCTCCTGGGATGAGTTTTATTTGGCCCAAGGAAATAGGAAGGCAGGGACTAAAAGGGTTCCTGAAAAGGTCAGGCTGAGATTGCTGGAGAAGGTGTGCCTTACCCGCCGGGCACTCCCGCAACCTGTCCCAATGCACTCACCCCATATAACTGTAACTTCTTGGCATCACCTTTAAGCACCACCTGGGGAAAAAAGTGGAGGCCTGGTATCAGAAGCAACCAAACACAGGGGCCAGGTGGTACCAGCCGCCAAGGAAGGGAGGGAGTCTTTGGCCCCACACAGGAGTGCCCCCGTGACCCTCCCGTGAAGGAGGAGGGCTTTGGGCCCTGCCTGGGCCCAGCCAGACTTGAGGACGGGGAAAGGAGTTAGCCTCAGAGGGGGCCAGGGGTGAGGCCAAGGGGGAGGCCAGGCCAGCTTAAACCTGCTCTCTCCCCACACCCCCTCCCCAAGCAGGGCTAATAGTGAATGAGGTCTCAGGGCAACACGTAGACTTTATTTACCTCTTTATATCCGTATCGTTCGCTCTGTGCCTGGTTCCGGAGTTTGCTGGGGAAGCAAGAAAGAGGGGAGAGAAGAGATCATTATGTCTTTGCACAAACAGCCATTCAGAGCAGGAGAGGCCGGCTGGCTGCCTGGGGCATCCTTCTGGGGGTGGGGAGGTGTGCTTCCCATAGACACATGGAGTATGCACGGGACCCTCTGCAGGTCACCAGAGTGGGTTACGGACTCGAGACTCTTACTCAGGTTCAACTGCCTCAAAACTCACTGCCAGCTCCCCCAGATTGGGGGCGTCTCTGCAGAGCGCTCTAATCCTGAGTTGGCCAAAAAGTTCGTTCGGGTTTTCCCATATGACGCGATGGCAGACCCGAACGAACTTTTTGGCCAACCCATAGTTCATCCACCCTCCCTGCTGTCTCTGGTAGGTCACTTCCTTCAGGCTCCCCAAATATACAGGTCAACCATCTGCTCGCTGACTGTATGGAAGTAAGATTTTTTTTTTTTTTTTTGGCCGTGCCACACAGCTTGCAGGATCTCAGTTCCCTGACCAGGGGCTGAACCCACGCCCTCGGCAGTGAAAGCACGGCGTCCTAATCACTGGACCACGAGGGAATTCCCAGAAGTTAGATATTCTTAAGAGGGACATTTGCACCAAGCCAGGGGAGCAGGATAAAGTCTGTTGAGCCTGGGGAATTTTCCACTCAGAGAACACAAGTATTCTGGAACCAGAGCACACGCCTGCCCCACTTCACAGCGCCAGGCCAACACAGGCAATTCCTTCTTTGTTTTCCTCTTTTTGTTTCAAGCTGGTGGCCCGCATACAACTGGACTCTCAATGGCCAAAACACAATGGCCAGAACACGCCGTTACTAATGGCAGGGGCATAATTGTGATGGAGGATTTGCAAAGCCTGATGTCTGCACCAATTCCAAACAACTTCCAGAGGGAGAGACGTCCCTTTTTGCAGATGAGGAACACGGCGTCCAAAGAAGTTAAGTAACTTGCCCAAATGCCAGAGCTGGCTGGCAGCAGAGTCTGGATTTGAATCAAAGTCGATCTGATGACAGAGGCCGAGCTCTCCAACACACACTGTGGCCTGCTTCACCAATTAGGTGGCACATACCATGGTCCTGAGAATATGAGATGGTTTTGGGAAACGCCCTTTCATCAACAAGCCTCCGACTCTGAATGGCTTCCTATGCAGATGGCTAGGACCATGATCACACATTGATGATAATTATTATTTTCTTTTTCTGTTTTATTTTCAGTGAGGGAAACCTTCTGAATTACGCAGGGAGCTCTATGTCCTCCTGTACTTGGGGCTTTCTCTCCCACGGCTCATTTCTACCAAAGAGCTGTGTTACTGGAAGGAAACCTGAGAAAACCACCAGGTTAGGTAGGATAGAGGTGGCAAACCACGGCCTCCTGAGAGCCAAATCCAGCTGACTGCTTGTTTCATAGGGCCTAGAAGCTAAGAACGGTACTTATTCTTAAATGGCCGAAAGCGGGAATCAAAAGAATATTTCATGCCATGTTAAAATTATATGAAACTCAAGTTCAATGCCTATAAAATTTTACTGGGGCAGAGCCACGTTATATTGGGTTGGCCCAAAAGTTCATTCGGGGGTTTCCACAACATCTTATGGAAAAACCTGAACGACCTTTTTTTGGCCAACCCAATAGCTTAGGTACCATCTATGGCTGCTTCCACACAGCAGGGCTGGGTGGTTCAGACAGAGATCATATGACCCGCAAAACCTATAATATCTGGCCTTTTGCAGAAGAAGATTGCTGGCCTGAGTTAGAGGCAGGGAATCTCCAATCACGAGCCACAGTCGAAGGGAGCGAGGTCAGATGCCCCAAGAGCAACACCGAGATGCTGGAACCAGAGCGGAGGGGGGTGCAGAAGGTCTGGAAGAGCCGTATCTGATGCACAGCCAGGGGACAGGTTAAGATCGGGCTGCCGCCACCTCCATGGCTCCTAACAGGAGCTCAGGGGACAGGTGGGGCAGGTGTTCCCCTGCCTTGGTCTGAGGGTGGCATCGGACAGTTTCTGGTCATTGGAGGGTTGGGCTAAGGGCCTAAACAAGGCTTGCACCGTTCCACCCTTCCCTTTTTTTTTTTTTTTTTTTTGCACGGGCCTCTCCCGTTGCGGAGCACAGGCTCCAGACGCGCAGGCCCAGCCGCTCCACGGCACGTGGGATCCTCCCAGACCGGGGCACGAACCCACGTCCCCTGCATCGGCAGGTGGACTCTCAACCACTGCGCCACCAGGGAAGCCCCCACCCTTACCTTTGTACTACTTTCATATATACACTGTGTCCCCACTTCCAAATGAGAGGGGCGGGGAAGGATGTGCCCAAAGCTTAAATGATCAAGTGCGACCTGCCTGATATTGGGTTAATCTGGGGAAGAAAGAAAGTGATCTCATCGCCGGGGTGCGCACAGCCGCCTTCTGAGGGAGACGCAGCTGCTCTGTTAGCAGGTATGCACAGAGTAAATAAGGAAGTGGTGAGGAGTTGTTGCTTCCTGACTCAGAACGAGGGGTTGTCCATCTCTTAAGCCTCACCCGCCTCGCCTGCAACATGGCTACACTTACAGAGTACGTGCAGGGCCTTTCTGCTTGCTGTGTCATAGGGTGCCTGGGGTGCCCTCCTTCTCCACCCTCCGCCCTTCCATCTGCCGAGCTCCCTTTAATGGTCTCACCTGAGGATCCTCCAAAAGCCTGACTCTTAGAGCCGAAGACTATCTCTCGGAACAGTCAAGCGCTTCAGAGCCGCATTCTATATTCACTCTGCATGTAGATTTCCATGTCAGGAAGGTATAGATTGTGATGAAATGGGGCCAAAAGGGTTGCAAGGGAAACAAAGCAAAAAGCAGAGATCCTGGGCCATCCCAGCAGGGGATCGAGTGCCAACAACTCTGGACAGGTGGCCTTCTCAGCTGTTGGGTGAGCAAAGCAACTAAAAATACCCTGAATTCAATGAGACCAATTCTAGCCGCTGCCAGTGGGCTCTCCCCAGCTTTTCCCCTTTTGCAACAAACAATGCAGCCAGGTCCCAAAAATAATGGTTCCTTTCCTGCCCAGTTGTACTTCACGGGCCCCTCCATCCTGTGCAGGGCAGAGATCAGCTCCTGCGGTCGGGGGATGGGAGGCAGGGAGACAGAGAGAGGGGGAGCAGAGGCTGGCCTTGGCCGATGAGCTCACCAGGTCAGGAGGGGGGTCACGGGCCTATTTTGGCTGAGGAGGAAACCGAGAAGCAGGGAGAGGAAGTGGCTTCTGTGCTTGTGTGTCTTTCTATATATAGACACTCCCAGGCTGCCACATGCCAGCAAGCCAGGGACAAACTGGCTTCGGGCAGACTGCAGGACAGAGGGCAGGGTGGCAAAGGGGCAGATTACTGCAGGAGGAACAGGTGGCGCCGAGCAGCCCCGCAGTGGGGAAAGCTTCTGGTATCATGTGGTTGCAGCTCTGTTCTTTCACTCCAGCCAAACAAAAAATAAATCAGCCATACCCAGAGCTCCCAGCCCGTCCTTCTGCAGGACCACAATCTCTAGCTGCAAGGCGGTGGCCATGGATGCCACAGCTGTTCCCATTCAAGGAAGAGGAATCCGAGAAGACCAACATCTAGAATCTGAAAGACTCTCCCTAACTGTCATCAGACTAGCTCACCTCTCCATCTTCCTGGATATAGGACCGTCGGCAGATCTGTTACTGTCTGAGCATATGCATTTCCTCATTTATGAAGCAGAAGCAGGCTGATACCGAAACTGGAGGCAAGTTCTGAGAACTAAGTAAGCTAAATGTTTTACAAAATGCTGACCATGATGCCTGGCACACAGAAGGTACCTAGTAGAGAGTAGCTAAAACCCTAAGATCACACCTATCAGTGGCAGCATTGGGAAATGAAGCCCGGTCACCCACATACTGGCTCAGAGTAATTTTGTAGATTTTCTTCTCTTGACCACGTTTGCAGCCTGGCATGGGTGTGCCTCTGTGTGTGTGTGTGTGTGCAGGGGCCAAACAGAGTTGGTTTTACAGCCTCCTGCCAGCGTCACACAAAAATCTTTGCTATGTCTCCATCTTCCGTCTCTGGGGAGTTGTATAAATTGCTTCATATGGGGAGAGCGCAGTGGTTGGTGGTCAGGAAGACGGAAGAGTTTGCAGAAGAAAACTCAGGCTTGGGGAAAGGGGAGGGGTGGTGAGATATGGGAAATCTACCCTCACTTACTAATAAGATGCAAATTTTAGACTCTACCTCTTCTGCAAAGACTTGTAAGTGGAAAATTCCAGTCCCGGGGACTTTTTAAAGTCCTGAAAAAGAAGGAGCCCAAGGTACGGATGGGGAGCACAAGAGAGCAGGGCCTACGGGTACCTCCCCTTCTTAAGAGGGGAGGCTGCCCTTGCCAGCCCTAGGAATCCGGACAAGTATCTACTTTCCCCCAACCTCCTGCCAGGTGAAGCACTCAAACCCACTGGGACATCTCAGCGGGGAACAGGAACTCCTTTTTCCTTCATCTTAATTTAATCTTCTTAGGTGATTTGATCAGACACCAGCCTAGACCCCAGCTGACATCCGTCTACCCAGGCGTTGGGTGATCACGTGTTTGTGTGTGGGGGGTTGTGTGGCTTGGTTATCACAATGGCTCTCAGGACCATTAGCACATTCTAATGGTCAGGGGTGTCCAGTGTTCCCCAAAGCACAAGACAGTCCCATACAATGAGGAATTGTTAATATCAACAGGGCACCCTAGTCAGAAACACTACTGTATTTTCCACTCTGAATACCAGGCATGCCCCACATTTTTTTTTTCTTTTTTTTCCCTGCCCCACATTTTTTGATAGAAAACAGCCACGAGTTCCCTTGTCTGCAAGTGAAGAAAACAGTTCCTGGAGCTTGGCTAGCACGGCCACGCTCAAGAAGGGATGGTTTTCGGTTTTTTCTCTCTCAAACATAAGAGCTTACGAGGCAGAACAAATAAGCGGCTCTGCAGACACCAGCTTGCTAATATTAGCATCTGGAGGGATGACAGCAGGACTTCCCAGGAGGGCAGAGGATCATGACATTGGTGTAATGATGCCTCCCGTCCCTGGCCATCCAGAGAGTGTGAATGGGCGGAGAGAGACAGCTAGGGACCACTGATGATATTACCTGGACGGTCATTCTAGGCAACCTGAGAATAACTGGCCAAAGGGTGGGAATGCAGCCCGACCCATGCTGACCTTATCGGCTCTCCGACAACTTGACAGGCTGACGTAAATAGAAACACCAGGCCTCAGGGGCCCAGCCAAGGGCAGGACCAAGGCCTGTCCTCAAAGCAGCGGCCCCGGCTGGAGGCTGGTGACTCTGCGACTGGAGCCTCACTCAGCTCACCCGACCCACGGCCGCCGCCTCCTAGACTCCCCCAAGCCCAGGTCAGCCAGCAAGCCGCCCACCTGATGAAATAGCAGCAGAAGATGAGGCTGAGCATGAAGACGAAGATGCCTGTGCCGAAGATGACCATGTAGATGTTGAGGGGAAGGTCCTGGAAACTGATGGGTGGCATCGAGCAGGACTTGTTGGTGCTCACCAGTCCCAGGCCGCAGAAACACCCTGCAAAGAACAGGGAGGGAAAGTATTACGACAGTGGGAAATTTACCACTGGGGCCACTCTGTGTGAGCAAGGATGCAGGGAGAAACGGCAAACCTCTGACTCGGGGGTTTACTTTTTTTTTTAATTGGAGTATAGCTGATTTACAATGTTGTGTTAGTTGCTGGTGTACAGCAAAGTGATTCAGTTAGACATATATATATATACTTTTTCATATTCTTTTCTGTGATGGTTTATTACAGAATATTGAATATAGTTCCCTGTGCTATACAGTAGGTGCTTGTTGTTTATCTATTTTATATACAGTAGTTTGTATCTGTTAATCCCAAACTCCTAATTTACCCTTCCCTGATTCCCTCTCCCCTTTGGTAACCATAAGTTTGTTTTCTATGTCTGTGAGTCTGTTTCTGTTTTGTAAATAAGTTCACTTGTATCATATTTTAGATTCCACATACAGGTGATATCATAGGATATTTGTCTTTCTCTGACTTACTTCACTTAGTATGATCATCTCTAGGTCCATCCATGTTGCCGCAAATAGTGTTATTTCATTCTTTTTTATGGCTGAGTGATATCCATTATGTATATATACCACATCTTGATATCCATTCATCTGTGGATGGACACTTGGGTTGCTTCCATGCCTTGACTATTGTAAGCACTGCTGCTATGAACATTAGGGTGCATGTATCTTTTCGAATTAGAGTTTTCTCCAGATATATGTCCAGGAGTGGGATTGCTGGATCATATAGCTATTTTTAGTTTTTTAAGGAACCTCCATACTGTTTTCCGTAGTGGCTGCACCAATTTACATTCCAGGGGCTAATATCTGTACCCTAGTTCCAACACTTACTAGCTACATGATCTTGGGTAAATTATTTAACCAATCTACGAAATGGGATCATACACACAGTACTTAAACCAGCATCCCCATCTAGGGGATCAAGGATTCAGGCAATGGGCGGAAAATGGAAAACTCATTTCCATCAGGGAGAAGCCTATACAGTGCAGTAGGAAAATGAAGAGCCTTAGGTGAGGAAAGGTACACTTGGGCTCCAATCCCACCTCTCCCTAGCTATGTGACCTTTAGGAAATTAAATTAACCTCGCTAAGCTCCACTTTGTCACAGGAAAACAAGCAATGTGCAGAGAGTACCGAAAACGATGGTGTAAGAAATGCGCTTTGTAAATTGCAAAGTGCAGTTGCAAAGGTCATTTGTCATTATTAAGCTACGGGCTCCAGAAGCCAAACTGCACCAGGGCCAGAATAGAAATTGCTCACTCTGAGGCTGGGCCAGCATTCCAGAAGGGCGCGGGGGGTGAGGGCAGGGAGCTACAGCTAACTTTTACTGGCCACCTTCCCCCTTTCTACTCAAAGCCTTGCCATGCAGTCCCCTAATGGCAGTGGCATCCCCAGAGCTCATCAGAAATGCAGACTCTCGGGCCCACCCCCACTGAAATGAATCAGAATCTATTAGTTTAACAAGGTTCTTTCAGCTTGGGAAGCACTGGTGGCCACTGGATGCTTCCCTTTCTCACATGACTCAGGCCTAAATCCTGATTGGTCCAAAGGTGGTAATCACCTTGCCCTTGCCAGGGGTTTGGTTTTGGTGTAGGTATGTGACAGAGTTCTGGCTGAAGAAACAAAGAGCAGATCTGTTGGAAAAGACAAGATATTCTTTTTTTTTTTTGGCGGGGATGGGGCGGGGCAGGTCACATCTCCCCAAAACACCTGGAAGGGTGGCAGCCAAGTTATAGCTGGAAAGAGAGAAGTTCAATATCAAGCTGGTGGCAGAGAGGACAAGGAAAGAAGAAAGATGTTGTCGGTTGAGTTGCTGGATCAAGCAATCCTAGAGCCACTATCTTGGGACTACTGGTTCTGAGAATTAGTAAATTTTCTATCATGTTTATAAAGAAAAATAAAAGATAGGATTTAACCACAAGCCAGTTGAGTGTTTTTTCCTGTTTGCAGGCAAAAACTATCAATGATGTGAAAGGTAAGCCTCAAACTCTTGGATTTCAGAAAGTGCTGGGACAAGAAGCCTAGACTTTACCATACACCTGCTATCACCCAAGCACATTCTCAAGCTATAACTTAACCTTCGTAATAAGGCCACTGTGAAATGTTACTCCCCACCCCGCCACGGGGAAAAAAGACTCAATCATCATTAAACAATGTGTGTACAGTCAAACAGCTAAGAAAGCCTGGCTTCAAAGCCCTCTGGGGAATCCCCTGGTGGTTCAGTGGTTAGGACTCCATGCTTTCACTGCCGAGGGCACGGGTTCAGTACCTCGTCAAGGAATTGAGATCCTGCGAGGTGTGCGGGGGTGGGTGAACCTCTAGACTCAAGCCCTCAATGTGGGTTTTAAGTACTTTCCTGACGTCGTGGTTAGGAGACAGATCACCATTAATACACTTTGGAATCCTACACCGTAATTAGCGAAGCAACCCCAACTCAGCAGAAAAGACTGGCTTGAAAGACTGGAGTCATCTTTGACCTCATACATCTCAGCCCTCTTCATCCCCGAGATCAATCTAGTGATCGATATAATGAACCTCCCCCTCCAAACCTCTTTCAGATTGGGTGCCAACTGTACTGCCAAGTCTCTATTCCAGACAGACTTTGGAGCCCAATTCTACTCCAAGTGCCTATTAATTGATGTCTAGTCCCTCCTCTAATTTAGCCCACATGTCTGACATTTCCTTCCACTTGGTTTCTAGCATGTATTTCCCAAACTCATGACTGGCTTCAAGTCCTCCTAAACACGTGTGCGTTGGGTCCCCTCTTTACCTCCCCGACTCAGTATCCTCCAGCATCACCCCAGGTGGGCCAGCCTCCTCTCTAATTCTTGCCCATCTCTATCTTCACCTGCCTCCACACCTTCGTTCACGAAGCTCTCTCTGCCTGAAACTCCCTCTCCTTCCTCAAAGTCCCCCAAACCCGGTCTTTGTGATATTCCAGGGACTCCCCACCCCGAAATCTATAGTGCCCACAGCCTGTATCACGTGTTCCAGCTCTGGCACACTCCGTAACCATCTTATGTTGCCCCACTGTTCCTAGAATCAACTTCATTTAACTCGAACAGGCATTAAGCAGTGATTATATGACAAGTACCACAACAGACACTGAAGATAAAAAAGCAAAGAAGAAAGACAAGATGATTTTATCATCTAGGGAAGAAGACAGACACAAAGGTTTTCATCATACAAAGTGAGGCCCGTGGTAGAGGTGTGATTATACACAATCCTGAGATCAGAGATGAGGGATTCTAACAAGCCTGAGTGCTGCTAGGTCTGAGGACAGCAAAGTGCACCTCTGTACATTCTCCAGTGCCTACCCTCGTGCTTGGCGTGTTTTCAATAACTGGTTAACAGATAAATAACTCCTGATTTTTCTCAAGACGATCTGGTCATCTTGGCAAAAGCTCCCACTTCAAAGTAAGAGACTGAAGTTTGGGAGAATTGCCCAGAAACTGCCCTCAGCTAACAGATGACCAGTCAACCAACAAGTACTGCTGCTGGCTTGATCTATACACCGACCTAGGCACTGTGGGGAGACAAAAAGTAAAAGTAGTTCTTATCCTGAAAAGACTTTTTGGTTAAAGATGGAAAAAAATTAATGAGCTACTAAACTGTGTTCAGCCTTTGCTTCTGAGCCTCCAGCTTGGGTTAGAAAGTTTTCACCACTCCTTCACCCTCCACTTAAATATTTGATCTCTGTGGGCCAAAAGAGATCAATTTTCCATGAAGACATCATGGTGGACTGGCCAGGGAGGGACAGTTTTCTGTCTACTCTGGAAAGGGGCCTTTCGGCTTCTCTTCCATGGAACTCTGTCCTCAATGCCAAGAGGCCTTCTTCCCCACCAGGCACATCTCCCTAACCCTGTCTCATCAATTGTTGATGCCGTAAGAGGGTCTAACCCTCAACCTGCCTTTGCTCTCCACGAGCTGGATCCCGGCATCTTTAGGGTCCCAAAGAACCTCACTGGGTTCCCTGTTCTGGGAACTTGCACAGCAAGGGCCATAGCGAATGCAGAGGGTTTACATGTATTCACTCTGGAGGCACTATGGCCTCAGCACTTTATCAGTTTATCTTGACCATGTTATCTTGCTGAGAGAAGCTTCCCCTGGGGCTCCAGGATTGAGTCAGTGAGTTTGGGACTTTCTGTGATAAAGAAGTATGGGGGAGGGCTTCCCTGGTGGCGCAGTGGTTGGGAGTCCGCCTGCCGATGCAGGGGACACGGGTTCGTGCCCTGGTCTGGGAAGATCCCACATGCCGCGGAGCAGCTGGGCCCGTGAGCCATGGCCGCTGAGCCTGCGCGTCTGGAGCCTGTGCTCCACAATGGGAGAGGCCACGACGGTGAGAGGCCCACGTACCGCAAAAAAAAAAAAAAAAAAAAAGAAGTATGGGGGAGAAGAGCTTCATAGCTGAGAAGAGATGGTCCATTTGCTTGCATTCTGAATAAAAAGAAGTGAGAAAAGTATACCTTGGGCTAAAACCTGACAGTGGAGTAGTTTTTCCTCTAAACTTATAAGGACAGAATACCAACCCCAGGAAAGAGGAGCTTTAGATATTTTTCACAAAAGTGTGCGGAGAAGGATTGCTTCTTCACTGGAGTCAGAAAAGCCATCTCTCTGTCACTTTAAGAAGTGACAAGAGGGACTTCCCTGGTGGCGTAGTGGTTAAGAATCCACCTGCCAGTGCAGGGGACACGGGTTTGAGCCCTGCTCCTGGAAGATCCCACATGTCGCAGAGCAACTAAGCCCATGCGCCACAACTACTGAGCCTGCGCTCTAGAGCCTGTGAGCCACAACTACTGAGCCTGCACTGTAGAGCCCGCGAGCTTAGAGCCCGTGCTCTGCAACAAAGAGAAGCCATCGCAATGAGAAGCCATCGCAATGAGAAGCCATCGCAATGAGAAGCCCGGGCACCACAACTAGAGAAAGCCTGCACGCAGCAACGAAGAACCAATGCAGCCAAAAATAAATTTTTAAAATTTTTAAAAATTAAAAAAAAAACAAAGAAATGACAAGAACAGGGAACTATATTCAGTATCCTGTGATAAACCGTAATGGCAAAGAATATAAAAAAAAAATGTCTATATGTGTAATAACTGAGTCACTTTGCTGTACAGCAGAGGTGGACACAACATTGTAAATCAGCTACACTTCAGTAAACAAAAAAAATTGAAAAAAAAGAAGTGAAAAGAAACACAACACTGTAAATCAACTATACTTCAATAAAAATCAAATAAATTTAAAAAAAAAGAAGTGAAAAGATAAAGCAGCAAGTCCTCTGCTGGTCTAAACCCTCACAGGAAAGGGGGCTGCCCAGAAGAAAGGCTAGTGTTAGTGACGGCCACCTTGGTTCTTCTCCTGAAGTCTGTTCCATTGTTTCCCCCGACCTATGAAAGCCTTGACATCAGAATGTTTCGTATCTGAGCAGCGGGCCGGGAGCTGGAGTGACGTCAAGAGAAGGGCTGGCCAAGAAAGACCAGTGGATCTGGGAAACGCTTCTCCTTCCCAGCCAACAGGAATCTTTCCCAGATGCTGGGATGCACCGTCCTTCCTCACCCCACCCCCTCGTCCCCACTGAGGCAATGCTGCCTATCACACACACAGCTGGGTTCATTTTCAGGAAATTAGATCCTACCAGCAAGAGGAAGAGGGGGATGGGGGCCCCCTTATACACATGCTGCCCAAACCCTGCCTTAAAACAAAAGCCTCTTGAAATAATTAATGCAAGATCTGGCAAGAGTCTGCTCTCAATAATGGATTCCCACCCCCCTAACTAGCCAGCCTACCCTACTGAGAGATAAAGCCAGCTGCTTGGGTCCCCCCGGTCCCCTTCCCCCTTTCACCAGAAGTGCCTCCGCCGCGCTCCCCCGTTTCACCAGAAACTCTCCAAGCTTTAGAACAACGCAGTCAAGATCCTAGGGCCACTGGAGGGTATTAGGAGCCGAAGTTTTGAACTGACCCGCCCAGAAGGGTCAGGTAGCCTGGAAGAGGAACCAGACCCAAGCCCAACCTCTATGCATCACCTGAACCGCTAAAAGCCTCAGGTGGGATGAATTTAGCATCACCCAGGCCGGGGTGGGAGGGGTGGTCGGGTCTGGAGGCGCGGCCACCGCCGAGGCACAGGAGCTAGTCTGGCCTTGAGGCCCGTGAGCACAGCTCTCCAGGCAAGCCCTGCTCTCAAGGGTAGCCGGGCGCCGAAAACTCTGCAAGGCTTTATCAATCCAATAAAGCCACGCTCATTAGTCCGGCGTCTTCCACCGTCACAAAGCCCCCTCCGCCGCCGGTGCGAAGCCAACAAAGGCGCAGAGGAAGCCGCCCCGGCGCGCCACCCCGCACGCCGCACTGTATACATATTTAAAATAGCCTGAAAAGTTTCAGGCCAGGAACTTGAGCTCCCTCTAGGAGATCCGAGCCCGAGCGCGGATTTAATTCTCCGACAACCACAACAAAGAACAGGGTTTGAGCGCACAAAGCCAAGGGAAGGGGGTAGGAGAGCGAAGCCGCCACACAAAGGCCGGGAACCCCTCGGCTCCCACGCCCCCCCCCCCGCCCGCCCGCCCGCCGCCCGCTCAAGAGATCCTTCCCAGCCCTGGAGTTAAACCTGAATATTTTCCCCCCAAATTCCGCGGTGTGCAGAGCAGAGTCGGGCGCCAGGACGCCTCCCCGCCGGTCCCGTTTCAGGAAAAACTTGGCTCAAGAGGGAGAACGAGCCCTCGGATCTGAAGCCTGGCGCCCCGCTCTCCGCGTCTCCGGCCGGCTCCGCGTCCCTCGCCTTCCCGGCCCGGGACTCACCGTTACACCACTGGAATGGGTGCATCAATGAACTCTCGGCTGGCTTCCTCAGGCGAACGAACGCAGGCGGCGGGTCTGGCAGGCGGGGTGGGCGCGCCGGCTGGCGGGGTCGCAGGAGGGGCGGATGAGGTGCGCGGTAGCCGCCTTCCTCTGCAAGTCGAACTCCCTCCGCAGCGGGGGGCTTCGGCGAGGTGGGTTTTAGAGCAACAAAGAAGAAAGAAGAGAAAACAAACAGAAGGGCCCCCGGATCAAAGCACCGCGGAGGAAAAGCAGGAAGGGCCCCGGGGCTGGTGAGGGGCGGGGAGCTGCGGGGCGCCGCAGGGCCGGGTGGAGGCGCCCGGTGGGCAGAGGAGGGAAAAGCCTTAGCCCGAGGCGCGATCCAGTTGCCTGGGCGCAGAAGGTAGAAGCCAGGGACTTCGAAACTGACACGGTGCGCGCACGCCCCCCTCCCTTATACTCCCCAGCCCCCTGCCCCGGGAAACTCCGCCCCCTTGCCGTCACCCGCCCTCTGGCCAATGGGAGCCTTCCTCTGGTCCCCGGGCATTATTTGCAGGGCTGCCCGGATCGGAGGGTGGGGAGCATCTTTGCTCCTCGGGCGCCTCCCCACTTCAGCTTCCCAGTCCTTGGGATACTTGAGAGAGAAGCGCGCGGCGCGGTGGGATGGCCGGAGCAGCCGGGGCCAACCTCCCCCGCTAGGAAAGCGGAGGAAACGGAACAATTAGTGCCACATTGTTTTCTGCCTCCAGATCTGTTACTGTTTAGCATTTCTATAGCTCTTTGAGAAGCCAGCTCCGGGGAGTGGTTACATTTCTGCCCAGAGGGCAAGAACTTGGTCCTAGGTGGCGGCTCGCACGTTCCTTTGCTCGCTTCCAAGCGAACTTCGCAGCAGCAAGGTTGGACCAAGAGATTATCATGCTAAGTAAAGTAAGTCAGATAGAGAAAGACAAATATCGTATGATAAACCTTATATGTGGAATCTATAAAAAATGATACAAATGAACTTATTTACAAAACAGAAATAGACTCACAGACAAAACAAAGTTATGGTTGGTTACCAAAGGGGAGAGGGAGGGATAAATTAAAAGTTTGGAATTAACAGATACACACTACTATAGATAAAATAGATGAACAACAAGGACCTACTGTACAGCACAGGGAACTATATTCAACATCTTGTCATAACCTATAATGGAAAAGAATCTGAAAAAGAATATCTGAATCACTTTGCTGTACACCTGAAAGTAACAACATTGTAAATCAACTATACTTCAATAAAATAAATAAGTAAATAAATTAATAATAAAATAAATAGCTGAATAGAATTCCATTGTATGACTATAACAAAACTTTGTTCACCGGTTGTTGGATATTTGAGTTATTTCCAGTTTGGGGCTATTAAAAATAAAGGTTTTCAGAACAAAACAAACAAAGAAAAAAGAGGGAACTGAAGCCAGGATTTGAAGCAGATGAATTAGGAAGGTGAGATCTGGAAAGTGCTTTAGCTGTCTTCTTATTTTTGGAGAGCCGTCACCCCACCACCCACCCCCAGTTTTATAAACAAGGAACTAAGGCCTGAAGCTTAAGCTTAAGGTAGACATATCAGGGCTCTAAGCTCCTGAGCAGCAGAATCAAACCCAGACATCCACATTGGCAATACCATAAGGGCAGCATCTTCAGCATCTAGCACCACACAGGTGTTGAAGAAATAGTAGTTGGAAGAAAGGCTGAATCTCTTAACTTCCTGTCCAATGTGATGATTTCTTTTACCTGACATTGCATTGTTTCTGTCTCTCTTTCCCTTTCTTCCTGCCTTTCTTTCTTTATCTCCCTTCCTCCCTCCTTTCTCTTCCTTCCTTCCTTCCTTCCTTTCTTTCTTTCTTTCTCCCTCCCTTCCTTCCTTCCTTTTCTTTCTTTCTTTCTCTCTCCTTTTTCTATCTTCCTTTCCTTCTCCCTCCCTCCCTCTGTCCCTTCATTTGTCTCTTCCTCTGCCTCCTTTTTCCTTACTTCGTCTTTCTGTCTGTAATTTTTTCAGAACATATTCACTGAGAGCCTACTTTATGCCAAGAACTGTTTCACTGGAGACCCATCAATGTCCTCAAGCCTGCTCTCCTGGGATTTACATTGCATGAGGAGGTAAACAGTAAGCAAACAAGAAAACATAAGAATGACTCAATCTAATCTTCCTATTAGACTTAATGTCTTAATTGAAGCTAAGTACTTTCCCTGACTCTTGAGAGTTTGTAACACTCAGATAAGACTATGAGAATCAGTACTTTGTCATTTAAAAGCATGATGGTTAAGGTATCAAATGACTTGGCCAAGATCACTTAGCAATCTGCAAAAATAGTTTAGCACTTACATAATTGTCTGAAAACAATTGTTTTTCTTTATGAGCTACTCTGGAAGGGCATCATGGACAGATCCAACCAATTTCATCTCCTAATTGGACAATTACAAAAGCTTCCTAATTGGTCTCTGTCTCTAGTCTATGTCTTAGACTTTAGAGCCTGCAAGAATCACCGTTATGTGAGAGATGTTACATATGCAGACTCTCGGGTCTCAAGCCTGGAGATTCTGATTCAGTAGTTAAAGGTGGTCCCCAGAAGTGTTCATTTACCATGCCTTCCCCGCTCCACCACCAAATTCTCATGCAGTTATGCTGAAAGAAATAATGCTCTGATCTTATCTCAAATCCATCCTCTCTGCTGGCCCCAGAGTTATCTTTCTAAAACATAAGTCTCATCATTTCTTTCTCTTGCTTAACGACGTCTATTGGTTCCTGGTGTTTACACGACAAAGTTAAACTCTAGAGTGTGCCATTCAAATCATTTCTTTTTTTTTTTTTTCCTGCACCCCGTGGCTTGCGGGGATCTTATTACAGTTCCCCGACCAGGGATTGAACCCGCCTGCTTGTCAATGAAAGTGTGGAGTCCTAACCACTGGACCACCAGGGAATTCCCTCAAATCGTTTCAGTCTGGCCTTTGCTTGTCACCCTAATGCCAAATGCACCCTCTCCCTCTCCATACACTTAATCAGCCACGAAGCTTCTACTGTTGTTCCTTGAATACATTCTTTCTTGACTGCGATTTTGTCCATGGTAGTGCTTATGTTTGGAATGCTCTTTTTCTTTCTGTGCCTGACACTTTGTAAGATTCGCTAAAAATTCACCTCTTCTGTGGCCGACCATTGTCAGCTTTCCCCTCTCTATGTCTCTTTGAACACGTTTCATGTACAATGTAGTATGTAGTGGGATTATCAAAATAATTATGTGATTTCCTGAATTTGATCCCTTCATGAGCCCTCCTCATAAGAGGTTTTTCAAGGGCATGAATCATTTTTGTGGTGGTTCCAGTGTCTGGTTCAATAAATTTTTTTTGGAATGTATGTGCGTGTGAGTATATAAATTACCATACAATTTGAGCCATATTCTCAGCACACTATAGAGGATTAAAACAACAACAACAGTAGGGTTGTTACTCATTCAATAGTTCTATTTATTGGCTCAGGGGAAAGGTGTTGATAGGTGAGTCAGATGGTATTAAGGAATTCCTGCTAGGTGCCTCTAGGGCACACCTGTGAAAGAGGGCGAGCCTTTGAAGGGAAAATTGACAGGAAGTGAGGAATACCTCTTCCCTGCCTTAGGCTAAGGAACCCAGGTGGGAAGACACTCTAAAGGTAAGAATAGTGGAAATTCTCATGGAGACACAGCTGGTCAATGAGGGCAGTGGACATGGGCCATGAGTACTGTCACCAGAAATTTCTTTAACAATTCATGTGTTAAGCCTGACGTTTTTAGCATTCACTAAGGTCTTCTGAGGCACTCAAGGACTCTAATTTAGGAAACCCAATGCATCCCTTCCCAATTTCCCACCCTCATCCCTCCTGGCCATTGTGGCCTTAGGGCAGTGCCCCCAAATAATGGCTTAGATTGGGAGATACAGGTTGAAGGAAGGACTTTGGTCTTGAGCATGCTTCTCCAGTGGTTAGGGCTCCGGGCTTCCACTGCATCCACTGTGGGGGGGCATGGGTTCAATCCCTGGTTGGGGAACTTAAGTTCCCACATGCTGTGTGGTATGGCCAAAAACCAACCAAACAAACAAAAGGTTGGTTCAGTGCAGCATTTTCTTGGACTAAAGGGCTGTATCAAAAAGAAGTTGATTTCTCACATCATGTCAATACAATTTAGATAACTCACCTTCCCCCCGACCTCAACCAATGATGCTTCATATGCCCAGCTTCTTGCAAATCAGGAAGACAAGTCTGGTTGTTTTGTGAGGAAGAAACGGAAACAGTAAATAAGATGATGGATTCTACATCCAAAGCCAAAGCCACTTGAGAAGTCTGAAGTAGAATTATGTTTCTAAATCTTCCATGGCAAGAGAGAAAAGTAATACTAAACCCCCAGAAAAACTTCTAAGGAGTCAGGGACTCTCTTCATTTTCAAGGCCGCCCCTCAACATCCTCTTATACACCCCCAAAGCCCCCTCATTTTAAGGGCTTGTTAGCACTAGAGAATCGTATTACGGAGAGAGAGTTAATTCTGTGGAAGAGCGTTGAGACCAGAAACCTTAATCCCATCATTTTACCTTTACTAAGAAACTCTCTTCCATGGGCCTCCAAAAGCAGCCCTAAAATATGGAAGAGAATACTAACCCTGGTTGGTTGTAAAAAGTGATAATTAACCCCAAATAATCATGTCATACTTCAAAATTAGACAGATTGTCACATTTCCCCAAGCCTTTTCATTTCTGAAGAGAACAATTGTCAGAGGCACATGCAATTCTGCAATTCTTTAAAGGGGTTCAGAGTTGTTCATTTTATATTTGGGCAAATGAGGCCCTTCACTCACTTTTCTTTTTTAATTTTATTTATTTATTTTTGGCTGCGTTGGGTCTTCGTTGCTGTGCATGAGCTTTCTCTAGTTGTGACGAGTGGGAGTTACTCTTCGTTGTGGTGCACGGGCTTCTCATTGCGGTGGCTTCTCTTGTTGTGGGGCACGGGCTCTAGGCACGCGGGCTTCAGTAGTTGTGGTTCGTGGGCTCAGTAGTTGTGGCTCACAGGCTTAGTTGCTCTGAGGCATGTGGGATCTTCCCGGACCAGGGTTCGAACCTGTGTCCCCTGCATTAGCAGGCGGATTCTCAACCACTGTGCCACCAGGGAAGTCCCACCCTTCACTCATTTTATTCTTAAAAGATCTGGCCTTCCTCTGTCCAGATACCCTGGAGGTCTCAGTACCAGGATGCTTGTAGGGGGTGATTGATGCAACTCTTTTTTTTTTTAATTTTTATTTTATATTGGAGTATAGTTGATTAACAATGTTGTCTTAGTTTCAGGTGTACAGCAAAGTGATTCAGTTATACATATACATATATTCATTGTTTCAGATTCTTTTCTCATATAGGTTATCAGAGAATATTGAGCAGAGTTCCCTGTGCTATAAGTAGGTCCTTATTGGTTATCTATTTTAAATATAGCAGTGTGTACGTGTCAATCCCAAACTCCCACTCTATCCCTCTCCCGCACCCTTCCCCCCCCACCCCGTAACCATCATTATCTAAGTCTGTGAGTCTGTTTCTGTTTTGCAAATAAATTCATTTGTATGATGAATTTGGCCAAAGGTGTTCATAATTTTCCCAACAAAGCCCAGGTCCTGTCTGTGGTTCTCTAGGGAAGTGAAACAGCAATTTCCCCACCCCCGCCCCCATCTCCCGACCCACCTGGGAAATCTAATAGGAGAATAAGGCTTTCATGTGACCCTGGAGGCAAATCTTCCTTTCTCTCTCCCGGAGGCTCCTCAGTTCTGGGGTGATGGCCCAGACTTTTCCCCAGGTATCTCTTTTTTTTTTTTTTTTTAGTTTATTTTTTTTGCTGTGTTGGGTCTTCGTTTCTGTGCGAGGGCTTTTTCTAGTTGTGGCAAGTGGGGGCCACTCTTCATCGCGGTGCGCGGGCCTCTCACTATCGCGGCCTCTCTTGCTGCGGAGCACAGGCTCCAGACGTGCAGGCTCAGTAGTTGTGGCTCACGGGCCCAGTTGCTCTGAGGCATGTGGGATCCTCCCAGACCAGGGCTCGAACCCGTGTCCCCTGCATTAGCAGGCAGATTCTCAACCACTGCACCACCAGGGAAGCCCCCCCCCCCCCCCCCCAGGTATCTCTTAAGCATCCTTGATGATGAGCCTAAGTACCAGGGGAGTCCAGAAGGAAACAGAAGCTATGGGGTTCAAGCTAACCTGGTTTCCCAGGAATCCTGCACGGTCCTGCTATGTCTTTGGATTTCTGGAATGAAGACAACACTCTAGGCCAGAGCTGAGCCATCGTCCCATGTGTGAGAGCGGAGATTGGAGAATAAAGCAGAGGAGGAGAGAAAAACGCCTTTGATTGACCACCTACTGCATGCCAAGCTCTGTGTTCAGTGCTTCACATATTTTCGTGGATTCCTCACCAGAACCCTCGGGGTATGATTATTTTCTACTTTCTTATGAGATAAAATAGAAGCCCAAGAAGGTTAGGTTTCCCCCCTAATCACATAAGTGTTGTGGACAGAATTCCACCTGAACTTGTTCTCCATGAAACATGCTCTTTCCCTAAACACTTAACTGTAATGAAAGTTCTGGAATCTGGCGTGGTACTAATTTATTTTCTCCCCTGGAAGATTAGGGCTTGTCATAACGCCACCACAGAGGGTCATATGAGAAAAAAAAAGTTTGATGAGAGGGTCATACGAGAAGCAACATGTTTGAAAAATGCTTCGCATGTACCTGGTCCATAAAAAAGCCCCCAATAAATGTTCATTATTATTATCATCGAACTATATCATGAAGCATCGTGGCTCAGAAGGAGCCAGCACCTGTAGTGTATTAATTAGGATGCAGACTAAGCTATTGTGGTGGGTTTGAAAATATGTCCACACATTTTTAGATACTCCTCCCTTCAAAAGGGGGAGCCTACTTCCCATTCTCTTTCATGAGAAGAGGTTGGGCTGGACGTGCGGACCCTTCTAAGAAGCTGAGTGAAGTTGAGGTAACAGTGGTTGATTTTGGAGACTGGGTCATAAAAATGCATTGTGGTTTCCTTCTCTCTCTCTCCCTCCCTGCCCCCCACCCCCACCCCGCCACATCAGTCACTTGCTCTGGGAAGCCAGGAGCCATGTCACAAGGACACTCACCTGTGAAGTCACATGGCAGGGAACTGAGGTCTCTGCTAGCAGCTGTGTGAGTGGAAGTGGATATTCTGGCTTTAGTCAAGCCTGGAATGACGGCAGGTTCTACCAATGTCCTGGCGGCAGTCTCTTGAGAGACCCTGAGGCAAAACCACACAGTTCAGCTGCGCTTGAATTCTTGACCCACAGGAGCTAGGAGACAACCAATGTTTGCTGTTCTAAGCCACTGAGTCGGCGGGTAATTTGCTATTGAGCCATAGATAAACACTATAGTCACTGTCACAAAGAGACAGAGAAGTACAGAGACGGGACTTCCCTGGCGGTCCAGTGGTTAAGACTCTACGCTTCCAATGCAGGGGGCGTGAGTTCGATCCCTGGTGGGGGAACTAAGATCTCACAGGCTGTGCAGTGTGGGAAAAATTTAAAAAAGGACAGGGGCTCCAACTATCTAGTTTATTTCTGCCTCATGAATATTCCAAAGAAAGGAGGTAGGTTCCGCTTCACGAGGCCATCAGAGACCCGGGTTCCTTTCGCTGTTTGGCCACGTCCTAAGATATGTTCCTTGTTCATATGGGGAAGCTGACTTACCAGTTACACAGCCGATGTTTTAACCCCAAGGGAGGGGATGAAAGAGTGGAAAGACAGCATTTTCCTTGCAGGAATTCAAGTTTTAACTTTTGTTCCCATTCCATTGGTGAGAGCTTAGTCACAGGGTCACACCTATTTGCAAAGAAGCCTGAAGAATGGAGGCTCCCGCTGGACAGTCGGGCTGAAGCTCGGGCAGGTCTGTGATAACAGGAGAAAGTGGAGGATGGAATGTGATGGATGGAGGCCTAGGAACATCTCCACCCCCAGTCCCAGTGTTGGCACCTTCTCTGTGGCTTTCAGTGACACTTTTCCAAGGCTCAGTTTTCTCATTTATACAATGAAGGATTGGGGACTTCCCTGGCAGTCCAGTGGTTAAGACTCCACGCTTCCACTGTGGAGGGCTCAGGTTCAGTCCCTGTTTGGGGAACTAAGATCCTGCATGGTGCTGCCAAAATAAATAACTTAAAAAAAAAAAAAAGATTACTGCACATGATGTTTCTAACCTACTTTATTATTATTTTACTTTTCATTTTATGTTGGAGTATAGTTGATTAACAATGTTGTGTTAGTTTCAGGTGTACAACAAAGTGATTCAGATACCCATAGACAGGTATCTATTAGTTTTCAAATTCTTTTTCCAATTAGCTAACCTACTTTAAAAAAATTTTTTAATACAATGAAGGATTGGATAAGCTTGGTGGTTTTCAGTTTTGTGTGTGTGTGGCAGAATGTTGTTTATTAAATAATTTTTAAAAACAGACACTGCATGGATTAGAGATATAAAAACAGAGCTGATCTGTTTGAATCACGTGGGGTTTCTGTCTCTGCTCTCCACTCCCCTCACCCCATCAGTGGCCCATGGAAAGCTATTTCAAGCATTAGAGCTCTGTGAGGCAAGATCAGGCTCACCGAGTGAGACGTTCTCCTGGCTTCCTTCCAGCTCTGGTATTTTTGAGGCTCTGCGCACTCACCTGTGTTCCCTGCCCTGGGCTGGTGCACAGATGGCAGCTGGGGGCTCATACCCAGCATGTATTGGTGGAGGAAGATGGAATGAGCCCTTGCCCTGGGTCTCCAGCCTCACCTCATTTCCTTTCATCCCTTTTCTGATTTTGCGACATATCTCTCCTTTCTCCTAAGGCAAGTCCGTCCCTGGACAAGGGGTCTAGGTGCCCGCCGTGGAGCTCAGAAGGCGTGTTCCGAGGTGCCGGGACACCACCGTAGGTGGCCTCGTGCTCCACCCCTTGGATGGGGACGTGGAAATTCTCAGAGCACACGGGCTCCCTCCCCAGGCTAATACTTTTGCTAACCCTCTTGTCTCTTCTGGGCTGCCATTGGCCTCACCTGGATTAGGAGCTCAGGCTCTGTCAAGGTTATAGACCGAGAATGTGGACATGCTCAGCGCTGACCAAGTTTGTGAGTGACCCCCAGGGACCAAAAGGGGACACGCCTCCCCCCTCTGATTTTTCCCTACCCCAGTTATCCTCAGAATTCTCAAGAATACAGACTGCCATAGGGAAAGTTACCTAGGGGGAAGAGAGTTCCTTTTCTTTTTTTTTTTGCGGTACGCGGGCCTCTCACTATTGTGGCCTCTCCCGTTGGGGAGCACAGGCTCCAGAGGCGCAGGCTCAGCGGCCTAGGCTCATGGGCCCAGCCGCTCCGCGGCATGTGGGATCTTCCCGGACCGGGGCACGAACACGTGTCCCCTGCATCGGCAGGCGGACTCTCAACCACTGAGCCACCAGGGAAGCCCTAGTTCTCAATTTTTAAAACGAAGGTAAAGATTAGTTCTGACATTTTAAACCAGTGTTCATGGCATGTCAAGGGGCTTTGATCAGTTTCCTATTGCTGTTGTAACAAATCACCACGAACTTAATGGCTTGAACAATGGAAATGTATTATCTTACAGTTTTGTTAGATCAGAAGTCTGACATCAGTTTGGCTGAGCTAAAGTCAAGCTCGGTCAGCGAGGCAGCCTTCCTGTCCGGAGGGTCCAGGAGAGAATCCATTTGCTTGCCTTTTCCAGCTTCTAGAGTGCCCACATTCCCTACCTCATGGCTCGTATCCTTGTCTTCAAAGGCAGCAGTGGGTACCAGTCCTCACATCAAATCTCTCACCCCAGTTTGCATATGTTCTCTGCTTTTAAGGACTCATGTGACTGGGCCCATTGGATAATCCAGTGAAATCTCCTCACTGAGAGGTTGCAGTTTTCATCACATCTGCAAAATCCCCTTTGTCATGTGAGGTAACATGTTCACAGGTTCTGGGGTTTAGGGAATGAACAGGGCTCTTCCCTAAACTTTTCGATCTTTTGCTCCTTCCTTTATCTGCCACAAAAGTTCTGAGGACAGAAACCTACGACAAACAGGGTTTATCTTTCCTCATAACCTGGTCCACTCTTTCTCTGTTCAGGCTTCCTTTTCCTTAAGGGATGTTTCTTTTTTCCCTGTGTTTTCTTTTTTAAAATTGATTTACCATATTATATGTTTCAGGTGTACAACACAGGCATTCATAATTTTTAAAGGTTATATTCCATTTATAGTTATAATAAAATATTGGCTATATTCCCTGTGCTATACAATATATCCTTGTAGCTTATTTATTTTATATATAGTAGTTTGTACCTCTTAATCCCCTACCCTTACCTTGTCCCTCCCTGTTCCCTCTCCCCACTGGTAACCACTAATTTGTTCTCTATATCTGTGAGTCTGTTTGTGTTTTGTTCTGTTCACTAGTTTGTTTCATTTTGTATTTATTTAATTAATTTATTTTTTATGTTTCATTTTTTAGATTCCACATATAAGTGATATCACACAGTATTAGTCTTTCTCTGTCTGACTTATTTCACTTAGCAGAATACCCTCCAAGTCCATCTATGCTGTTGCAAATTTCATTCTTTTTCATGGCTGAGTAATATTCCATTGTATATACGTGCCACATCTTCTTTGTCCATTCCTCTGTGGATGGACACTTAGGTTGCTTCTATATCCTGGCTATTGTAAATAATGCTGCTATGAACACTGGGGTGCACGTGTCTTTTTGAATTACTTTTTTCGTATTTTCGGATAAATACCCAGGATTGGGATTGCTGGATCATGTGTAGTTCTACTTTTAGTTTTTTGAGGAACCTCCACACTGTTTTCCATGGTGGCGGTACCACTTTACATTCCCACCCACAGTGCACCAGGGTTCCCTGTTCTAAGGGGTCTGTGTGGAGCGATGGCCCTTGGGTGCGTGTGGAGCCCCCTCCAGCCAGCGATATTCGTAGCTGTCTGTCTGGCTTCTGGCTCCATCTGCTACCTTGGGGCCCAGGAGCAGCAGTTTTCTCTTTGCTGTCGCTCCCTGTGGAACTTCTCAGCTGGGATGAGTTACAGGGTGAAGGACTGGGCTAACATTCCTCCCTCTCCCCGGAGTTGTCAAAGGCCCTGGGGCCTGCCAGAGGGTTTGAGTCAACATCAGGAGACCAGGGCAGGCAGGCAGAGAGGATGATGAGATGGACTTGAGTTGCAGCTCCCCAGGAGCATGAGGCTTAGCCGGCTGGAAGCACAGGCTGCAGCTAACAAGAGAATATTTATTCTTGTTCATTTTCAAGTCCTTGGCTTGGGTCCAACTGGTCCACTGCCCAAGAACTAGATGCAGGAGGAAGGCTTTTTTTTAAAGCATCTTTTTTTAAAAAAAAAAATTTATTTATTTGGTTGCACTGGGTCTTAGTTGTGGCAGTGGGCTCCTTAGTTGTGGCATGCGAACTCTTAGTTGCAGCATGCATGTAGGATCTACTTCCCTGACCAGGGATCGAACCCGAGCCCCCTGCATTGGGAGCATGGAGTCTTATCCACTGTGCCACCAGGGAAGTCCCAGGAGTCTGGACTTTTAATGCCGGTTTTGGAAGGTGGGAGCGAGACCCACCTGTGACAGGTGTCACCCTCATTCCCCTTGGAGGGTAGGAGGACTGATTCCATCTGTGTGATCACCAGGCTGTGCTCTTTCCTTCTCTCCCTTGACCCCCAAGACACACACACACCCTGAAATGGTGGAGGTGGAGGGATGCGCAGCAGCGTGATGGCTACACGCACAGATTCTGGAGCCAGAGCTCCCATGTTTGAACCTGAGCTCCTCCGCTTGCTATTTGTGTGTCTTTGGGAACATTTCTTAACCTTAGTTTCCCTGTTTCTAAGCAATGACAGTGACACCACTTCACAGGGTTTTAAATGAGGATTAAATGACTTAATATCTGTAAAAACAGAAGAGTGCCAGGGCAGAGCCATAATATGGCTTTGTTAAATAATAATAAATGTATGTGTATATATATATATATATATATATATATATATATATATATATATGAATGATCTGCTCTATGAGGATAATCTGGAAAGCTGTTCTTTGGTCAGATAGACTTTGGTAGCTATACATCTGTACTAGAAGTTAGAATTAAGTTCTCAAGTTATTCAGTTTGCAAGAAGTCTGAGAGATTTAGCCGAGGCATATTCAGACTACAAAAATAGGTCTGCGGCTGTGGGTTATATTAGTAGTGATATACTTACTAGGAAAAAGGAGGTGACAGCTCTGTTGTAGCCTACATTGGTCAGATCATAGCTATAGTCAGTCCTTCTAAGAGCCTGAGTTATTTCTGGGTTCTTTTTAGTTATACATAAGTTGCCTATGGTTCTGACAGGAAATCAATGCAATCTAACTGTCAGGTTGGCCAAAAGGTTCGTTCGTTTTTTTCCGTAAGATGGCTCTAGTAGCACTTAGTTGTCTTTAACTTCATTCAAAACAATTTTGTTAGATTGTATCGTGACAGTTGTCGTATCAGTGTACATTCAATAAGAGACTTATCAAAATTGGTGAATTTTTGTGTAGCCATTTTAATATTGAAGATGGAAGAAAAAAGGCAACATTTTGGGCACATTATGCTTTATTATGTCAAGAAAGCTAAAAACGCAACCGAAATGCAAAAAAAGATTCGTGCGGTGTATGGAGAAGGTGCTGTGATTGATCGAATGTATCGAAAGTGGTTGGTGAAGTTTCGTGCTGGACATTTCTCGCTGGTTGATGCTCCACGGTCAGGTAGACCAGCTGAAGTTGACAGCGATCAAATCGAGACCTTCACTGAGAACGATCAACGTTATACCACGCAGGAGATAGCCAACATACTCATAATATCCAAATCGAGCATTGAAAATCATTTACACCAGCTTGGTTATATGAATTGCTTTGATGTTTGGGTTCCACGTAAGTTAAGTGGGAAAAAAACCTTCTTGACCCTATTTCCTCGTGCGATTCTCTACTGAAACGTAATGAAACGTTCTGTTTTTAAAACAAATTGTGACGGGCGATGAAAAGTGGATACTGTACAATAATGTGGAATGGAAGAGATCATCGGGGCAGGCGAAATGAACCACCACCAACCACACCAAAGGCTGGTCTTCATCCAAAAAAGGTGATGTTGTGTCTATGGTGGGATTGGAAGGGAGTCCTCTATTATGAGCTCCTTCCGGAAAACCAAGCGATTAATTCCAACAAGTACTGCTCCCAATTAGACCAACTGAAAGCAGCACTTGAATTAGGCACTTGAAAAGCGTCCAGAATTAGTCAACAGAAAACACATAATCTTCCATCAGGATAATGCAAGACTGTGTGTTTCTTTGATGACCAGGCAAAAACTGTTACAGTTTGGCTGGGAAGTTCTGATTCATCTGCTGTACTGACCACACATTGCACCTTCGCATTTCCATTTACTTCGGTCTTTACAAAAATCTCTTAATGGAAAAAATTTCCATAAAAGGCACTTGGAACAGTTCTTTGCTCAAAAAGATAAGAAGTTTTGGGAAGATGGAATTATGAAGTTGCCTGAAAAATTGCAGAAGGTAGTGAAACTAAAGCGTGAATACGTTGTTCCATAAAGTTCTTGGTAAAAATGAAAAATAGGTCTTTTATTTTTAGTTAAAAACCGAAGGCACTTTTGGCCAACCCAATAGAATCAACATTCATAGCGAAGCCCTCACTCTTTCCCTTATATAAAATTGTCTCTCGATGATAATAAAAATGTGAGGTCCCAGCCAACAGATCAAGTCTTGCCTGAAACATTGAGACCAGTTCTAATTTTGGTTGCCACAATTAGAAAGGGGTACCAATACTGGCAAGGCTGGGGAGGAAACTTGAAATATGACAAATTCGGACTCGTAGAGACAAGCATAGCTGTTAGGCTTAAAGTGAGGGAACACAGGAGAGTCACAAGAGCTGGCTTCAAACCATGGGAAGGGCTGCCATGAGAGATGTAGCAAGATAAAGAACACATTAAGTACTGAGTGTGCTCAGAACTTTCCATTGCATAACCAATTAAATGCCCACAGCAACCCTGCGGAAGTAGACAGACTATTGCATGTAACCAGGGGGAGAGAGGTAAAGTGACCATTGCCAGTGCCCTGATGGATATGTGCCAGGGCCAGGGATCCTAGGCCGTCAGATCTCTCGGCCTCATCTCACCACCACTGTAACGTGATCACAGGATGCAAGTGTAATATTAGAGCTTTCTAATACTGTGTGTGGGAGTTATGCAGTGATTCCCGACCATCAAAGATGGCCAAGCAGGGACTTCCCTGGTGGTGTAGTGGTTAAGAATCCACCTGCCAATGCAGGGGACATGGGTTCGAGCCCTGGTCCGGGATGATCCCACATGCTGCAGAGCAGCTGAGCCCATGCGCCACAGCTACTGAAGCCCACACACCTGGAGCCCGTGCTCCGCAACAAGAGAAGCCACCGCAATGAGAAGCCCACACACCACAATGAAGAGTAGCCCCCGCTCACCACAACTAGAGAAAGCCCGTGCGCAGCAACGAAGACCCAATGCAGCCAAAAATAAATAAATAAGTAATATATTAAAAAAAAAAGATGGCCAAACAAATTAATGCTTGATAACTATCGTCAAGTGATTTATTGAAAAGACGATTTATTTATGTCCTGGTGGAGAGTGGAAATCGTTAATCTGTGAAGGTGACTTCTGGCTTTGAGATTCTGAATTTCTGTACTTTGGGGTAGAATATACACTTTACATATATTAAGTGATTTTTTTCCCCCTGTATTTTTCACTTCCTCTTACATCCCATCCCCTTCTCCCACTCATGCGGATATTCTGTTCTGGGAACATACCTCTTTTGTTTTATTTATTTTATTTATTTGGCTGTACCGCGCAACATGCAGGATCTCAGTTCCCCGGGCGGGGTTAGAACCCGTGCCCCCTGCAGTGGAAGTGGGGAGTCTTAACTACTGGACTGCCAGGGAAGTCCAACACACCCTTTTCAAAAAGAGGGATGTGGTGGCTGGCTGTTTGACAGTTGGGATGTAAGATCATACATACTATTCTCTCTGGTGGTTGAGTTTATCTTTTTACTAAATTTACTAAGGAGATTATGTTACACTCCTCAGAGGAAAACTTGGAAAGATTAGAAGAGGATGCGACCACATCACCTCTCCTCCCCTCCCCTCCAGTTTCTTGGTACCAGGCAAAACCCAAACCCATGAATGTGGGATTTAGGGCTGGGATTGATTTAAGATGAATATTCTGCTCTCCTCCTAGCATGGGGGACTTGATATAGAAATCAGGTTGACTTTTTGAAAATAAGTTATATTTCTTACACACCTGAGCTTGTAAAGAGACCTATTTTAAGCTTGGGAGATGCAGGGTGTGCGCTGAGTCCTAACACAGTTTGCAAATCTGAATTTTTTGGTCCTCTGCTTCCCCCGTGTGGACATAAATGGAAATAAATTCAAGATACCCATTGCCCCAGGAGTGTGAAATTGGACTGGGGAGAAACCTCCCTTAGGAACTGGTGGAGATGTGAAGACCAGTGAGGGCTTATGACCGACCCTAGGAGGGAGTCAGGAACTGTTCTCAGGGGACAGGTTCCGACCTCGTACAAGCTGTCAGTAATTCAAGAGGCTTGCTTCGTATTCACCATTTTTATTTTTCCTGGAGACACTTGGATCCAGTAAGCGAGGGATTATCTGTAGGCTCCCAGTCATGCACCTCTGCAGTTCTGGGCCACGACCAGCACCCATGGGTGCCGTGCCAAGCCTCCCACGCCTCTTCTTCCCGGGTTTGGAGTAACAAGTCTGTGGGTTTCTCCCTTAGCTTTTCACACCCTCTCTTCACCGTCTGTCCCTGAGCTACCACCTCCACACAACTCGACACCATCACGTTTGTGTTCGCCGCATCCCTGATTCCTGGCAGAGGTACAGGGCAGAGCTGGTCCTTTTGTTCTGATACGCGGACAAGGGGAGCACTTGAGCACAAAGAGGGGCTGTGAATCGCCGGGACCCCCCTGGCTGGGATCCAGGACTGTCTTCTACCTGCAGCCTACCTGCCTCCTTCCCTGGCCAGCTCCCTCCTGGGTGACTGTCACACTGCCCAGCCTCACCCCATCCCCCCTCCATAGACAGCAGCTGTGGCCTGGGGCCACGTCCCAGCCCTCTCAGGAGAGAATGGGTTCGCTGGGCCGCCTCCAACCTGCCCCCTGGGCCTCCACTCTCCAGCTGGGATCCAGGGACCCACAGGCCTGGCCTGACCTCCCTCCCTCCCTCTGCCCCCTCACGCCTCCAGTCGCTTCCGCAGCCTGCGGTCCAGGGCCAGGAGCTGCCTCAAGAAGCCCCTGTTGGGGATGATGCCTCGGTGGTCCTTGACTTTTTTGATGGCCTCCACAAGGGTGAGGCTGTGGTACAGCATGAGGTAGGCCAGCACCAGAGTGGCCGAGCGGCTCACGCCCACGGCACAGTGCACCAGGATCCTCCCTGTGAACACAGACACGAGACATGGCTGGGGACCTCGCTGCGGGCTGGAGGAGGCCGGGGAGAGGGCCCCGCGGACAGGTGGGGAGGTAGACAGGTAAGCAGAGGTGCATGGACGCACAGACTGCTGACGATAAGAGCCCAGGTCCTGGCCAAGGGGGGAGCCTGGACGGGGTGAGGTGGAGAGCCTGCAGCAGCGCAGCGTCCATAAGCCCAAAAGGGGCTCCGAGGGAGAGGCTCATCGCTAACGCAGCACTGAGCTTTGCACTGAGTTGGGCTTCCTCCTGTGTGCTGAGTGCGTCCATGGAAAACCCTCCTCAATCTCCCAGTCACTTTGGGGTGGATGATTAATATAGTTTTTTCCTATTAAAAATTAAAAAAAATTTTTTTTTGGCCACGTTCTTTGGCATGTGGGATCTTAGTTCCCTGACGAGGGATCAAACCCACACCCCCTGCATTGGAAGTGTGGAGTCTTAACAACTGGACTGCCAGGGAAGTCCCAATATATTTTATACATATATATATATATATATATATTTTTTTTTTTTTTTTTTCCCTGATCACTAAAGCAAGACAGGTTCAAGGTAGAAATCATTAGAAAGTATAGAAACATATAAAGAAGCCAACAGGACTTCCCTGGTGGCGCAGTGGTTGAGAGTCCGCCTGCCGATGCAGGGGACACGGGTTCGTGCCCCGGTCTGGGAAGATCCCACATGCCGCGGAGCGGCTGGGCCTGTGAGCCATGGCCACTGAGCCTGCGCATCCAGAGCCTGTGCTCTGCAACGGGAGAGTCCACAACAGTGAGAGGCCCGCGTACGGCAAAAAAAAAAAAAGAAGCCAACAATTGAAAAATATATCGCCCATAATCTCACCACCCAGGTGCAACTCTCCACTCTCTCAACATTTGGGATTATTTCCTTCTTTTTATGGACTGCTTTGAAAAGATGGTTGAGAGAACAGTTTCCTTTCCTGAGCATTTTATCACATCATTCAAGTCTCTCTCTCCACACCCAGGCCCCTGGGCTGTTCTCTAACCCATTGTCTGTTGGTCCTTCCCTCCTCCTTGCTCCCCTCCTACCTCCCGGCTGGCTCAGTGCCCGGTGGATGAAGTCGGCGGCCGCCTGGAAGTGGACGCTCATATCGAAGGCTGGCGAGTCGTGGGCCTCGACACCCAGGTAGCGGATGCCCAGCCCCACGTAGGCCTCGGGTGTCCCTCGCCACCTGCTGTGAGAGGCGTTGAGGACGTGGCTGATGCCCAGGCGACGGAGCTCCCGGTGGTTGTTGGCTATTTCCCTGCATTGAGGAGTGGAGGTTAGGGGGGCGCGGAGCTGGGCACTGGGGCCCCGACCTCTGCCCGGCCAACGTTGTTGTCTCCAGGACTCCACCTCACTTCCTGAGGACCCGAGATAGGCAATGAGCCACTGTCTCAACCTGGAGCAAAGGTGGGGAGTCCTGGGGAGATTTCGCCTTGAGGAGAGGAGACTGAGAGATGGGCAAACAACAGCCGTGATAACATATTGAAAGAATGCTCCGAGACAGAAGGACTTTACTTGATCCGAGAAAAGGACTGACAGGGTTTGTGCTTCATGTAAGGAAGTACCTACCAATGGTGGAATCTAGCCGGAGAAAGACTGGGGCGCCTTGGGAGAGAGGGACTTTCTTCACACCAGGGTATTCAGTTAGAGAGAGGAAGCCAATGGGTAGGGGCTGGAAGTGGCAGAGCGAATCTGAACATTGGATGGGTTGTTGGACCAGCTCACATTTAATGTCCTGTTAACCATTTTTTTAAATTTAATTTTAATCTTAATTTTTTGGCCACGCTGGGCTGCCTATGGGATCTTAGCTCCCTCACCAGGGGTTGAACACGAGCCCCTTGCAGTGGAAGCGCGGAGTCTTAACTACTGGACCCCCAGGGAAGTCCCGCCCCCCCATTACTTTAGACTCTCTCTGATGACCAGAATCTTCTTGTGTTTTGCCAGTTACTCCACGCTCATGGTTACCCTGTGGTGGAGGTCACCTTCAGATGTTCCTGTGGCCCGTACCCCTCAGCTCAGCCAACATGATCATATCAAACGTCCTGTCCAGCGCCAACTCCTCAAGCAGAAAGAGCCCTGAACTTGAACCTCCAAGTCCTGGCTCTGCTACTTACGACCCGTGTGACCTTGGGCCAGTCCCAACTTCTCTGAGCTTCCGATGCCTCCTCTGTAACCTGGGGATAGTGGTACCTACCTCACAAGGCTGTCGTGAAGATTAAGAGAGAAAAGGCATGTGAAAAACTCCTCGTAGTCTCTAAAGCCCTTGGGAGAGACAAGTGGGGCCTCCTCTTCCTTTGACGCCCTTCTCTCCATCGACCCCACGCGCCTGAGTGAGCCTCTGCACACGCTGCGGCTTGGCTTGGTCAACCTTTCACCTCACTAACCACTGTTCCCGGCCCCAGTGATGGCCTTGTCTCAGGGCACAATAGGTGGAAGGTCAGAGGAGTCATCTACATGTCCAGCCCTTAGCACTGACGCAATCATACATTTTACTAAATGAACGATAGGATTCCGTGAACAGAGTCTGTCTGTCCAGAGTTGAGTCTATCAATAATCCTGTCCAAACTCCCCCAAACCCTCCTCCACTCTGCCCATGCACCCCGTCCCCTCCATCCTCCACGTGGAACCAACAGCACAACTCAGCGCCTCTCTGCCACTCTTCTGCTTTCTTTTTGCGCGCACACACACACACACACACACACACACACACTCAGCTGTGGTCCCAGTCTGCTGGGTACATACTGGTCTCCGAGGTAGAGGCCCGGCCAGACCTCGTCGGCGTGGTTACAGGCCGTCTTGCCCGTGTACAGAAGCCTCTCCAGCTCAAAGACGTTGAGGAAGGGATGCTGGACAGCTGGTATCTCTTCCAGGGCCCCTCTCGTGCGAACAGGAGACCTCGAGCCACTCCACCTCGAGCCACTCCGGGAGAAGCGGGCCATAAATGTCACCGAGGCCCAGAGCCAGTTGCCGGGGCACATCTTAGAGGCAGCAGGAACCGTGGCAGCCACGGGGGTGGCTGATGAGGGGTCAGTCTCCAGGTAGCTGCTGCTGGGAGAGGCAGGGATGTGAGACACACCGGAGTGAGTCTGGAGCAGCAGCTTCCCTTCCTGCCAGCTGGGCTGGCCCCTGGGGAGAAGATTCTCCAGGGACGAAGGTGGAGCCTGGCCCCCTGGTGCGGGAAGTGCTCTGGATGGTCTTCTTTGAGCTGCGGCAGCTCCTTTTCCCTGCTCTTTGGCTCTGCCGGGCAAGGAGGTGGGAGAGTCACATGTTCCTGTTTACGGGAGAGGGAGCTGCCGGCTGCTGGGTGTCTGCCCCGCCACTCCACCCCAGCTGCCAGCGCAGACGTAAACACGCACGCAAACATTTGGTATTTGGGTGGCAGGGCCCGCTGCCGGAGCCCTTGCCAGCCGGGATCTGGGTCTCGTCTGCCTGAGGCTGCAGGCGGAGAGGCTGGGGGGCTGGCAGGGGGCTTGGGAGTGGCTTTGGACCCATTCAGAGGGAATTAGCATGAAGACAGTGCAGCAGGGGCTGTGACACAGCACGCCTGCCTCCTCAGTGCCAGAGGGATGGGCTGCTGTAACCCGTTCCTGCCGTCCCTCTGCCTCAGCGATGAGCCTGCTCTGGGAAGTCTATGGTGGGGACGGGAGGAGTAGGGAATAGTGATGAAGGCGAAGTGTCGGTGTTTGAAAACTACTTGCTGATGGAGGAAAGCGCCAACCTATGTGCGCAACAGGCAAAGCATCCTCCTTTGATCAGCAGACAGATATCATTGATTAAACGTCATCTCTCTGGGTCCAGGCAGGGCTGGAGCATCGTGTGTGTGTGTGTGTGTGTGTGTGTGTGTGTGTGTGTGTGTGTGTGTGTGTCTGTGTGTGTGTGTCTGTGTGTGTGTGTGTGTGTCTGTGTGTCTGTGTGTATGAGTGGGTGGGGAGAGGAGGAGGGAGGAAAGGGAAGAAATTAGGGATCCTTCCAGGCCCAGGGGCTCAGAGTCTGGAATTAGCATCTGTGTTGCTGGTGGAGTTCAAGTGACCCTACTTAGCACATGGGGTCCTCAATGAGGAGCCTTAGCGGAGGTGCCTCTGACTCTCTGTGGACAGCTGAGCCTCCTGAAAGTGGGACCATGTGTTGAGCTGCAGAGCTGGGAAGGACCAGCCTTTGAGACTTGCCCCGGGAACTTCAGGGCAAGAGCCACGCCCACTCCCTCCTTCCTCCCCCTCCTCCTCCTCCCCTTCTTCCTCCTCCTCCTCCTCCACTTCCTCCTCCTCTTCCACTTCCCCCCTCCTCCTCCCCTTCTTCCTTCTCCTCTTCCTCCTCCTCCCCTTCCTCCTTCTCCTCCTCTTCCTCCTCCTCCTCTTCCATTTCCTCCTCCCCTTCCCCTTCTCCTCCTCTTCCTCCTCCTCTTCCACTTCCTCCTTCTCTTCCACTTCCTCCTTCTCTTCCACTTCCTCCTCCTCTTCCTCCTCCTCCTATCCCTCTTCCTCCTCCTCTTCCTACCCCTCCTCCTCCTCCTCCTTTCCCCCTCCCCCTCCACCCTTCTCCTCTCACACTGTGATCCTGACCCTCTGAAAAGGTGGGCTGGTCTGAAGGATCCCCCTCCCACTCCCTGTCCTCTTCTGCCCCAGGGACTCAAGGGAAAGTCCACAGTGAGAGGCCATCTTTGTCCTGCCCCCAGCCCGCTTCCCCACCCACGCTCTCAGCCAGGGCCCAGCTCTCCCCATCCCCCCATCCCCCAGGGCCAGAAGAGATCTAGCGCTCACAGGGCAAAAGGAGCAGAGGTCTTAGGATCAGGACTGGTGAGGGGAGATGGGATCTTGGGGTGTTTAGGGAGAGAGGTGGTTTTCCCTGGCGGGTCAGAAGGAGCACAGAAACAGAGCACGAGAGCCGTCACCACCACCACAGCTATCAGCTTCAACATCATCACCACCGTCATCTACTTTTCCTCCGCAGGCCTGAAGACCCCACCATCTGGTTCCCAAACCACCTTTCCTGGAAACAGATTCTGCCGCCTGTGGGAAGCTGAACGGTGCAAAGAGAGCGGGAAGCAGACCAGGTGTAGCAGGAGCTCCGTGTGACTCTATTTCTCCCCATTCCGTCACGGGGTGCCCCCCTGGGCACCCTCCAACCCCATCCGCAGGCTTCTGGGGGCCCTGGTCCGCCTCCCCCCTCCTTCCCTCTGCTGTCGCGGTTGTAACAGGTTCATGGCTGTCGCCCAGCCCTCGCCAGCCCAGACAGCCTGGCGCGGAGGGCGGAGGGAGGGAGCCCAGGCGGGCCCCGCAGGTTCGCTCCCAGGCCCCTTCCCCCCGCCTCGGCCCCCAGCCCCGGTCCCCGCGCCTCGCCCACCCGCCCCGGCCCCGCTACCTCGGGAGGCGGCGCGGGTCTCAGTCCCGGAGGCAGATCGCCGGCTCAGACAGCCCCACGGCCATGACTCTGCCGCCACCGCCGCCTCGGCTGCCAGCGCCAGACCGGTTGATGAATTAGCATCTATTTTTAAGCCATGACACGCACGTCGAAGCAGGGCTGGTATCAGTGTGCGTGTGTGTCAGCGACACGCAGGGACACAGCCTCACACCCGGTGGCCCGAGTGGACACGCGGCGTGGGCCACGCAGCCCGCACCCCCTGCGGCCCCGCCTCGCAGGCATGCTAGTGTGTATGTGTATTTTCGGAGCTGCGCCAATGACAGGCACTTTGCCTAAAGCTGACATTATGTAAGTCGTCCCAGACTGTGTCTTGAGCACACACGCTCCTCCCCAGGCAGCGTTAATTAATTACACAGACACGAGGATGATTCCCACTTACTTGTACATTTCTCCTTCTCCGAGAACACCGTGGTACAGAGAACTATTGTTCGTAACCCTGATCAGTATTTACTATATACCACGTGCTTCACATATCTTAGCTCATCTTATCCTCACCACAAGTCTGTGACGGAGGTGATATTGTTATTGTACCCATTTTAGGGAGGAGGAGACGACGAGGCACAGAGAGGCTAAGTGATCTGCCCAGGGCACGCTAGGCATCGCCAGAGCTGAGCTTCACACCCTGGCTGCCTGGCTGGGAAGTTCAAGTCCTTAAGGGCTTTCTGAACAAGTGTCCCCCGCACAATGGAGAAGGCACAGTGGATTTCTATCCGGAAAGCCATTTCGGGCAGCTCAGCTCCTAGTGAATTTCCCTTTCCTCCACTCCTCAAGAAATTCATGTGCTGATTTTTGGGATACATAGCCTCACTTGCCTTTCTACCGTAAGCACCTTGTAGGCTCCAGTATTGTAAACACTTGGAAGGCAAGGACAGTGTTGTGGTTCCCGGTGCCCAGCTCACTGTGTGATGGGGAGGTGGGGGCAGTAATGAATGTTATCAGGTGATGCTTTGAGAACCAAGAAGACTCGGACTCCAGGAGAGCTGCCTGACAGGAGGAAGCCAGGAAGAAGATGAGGTCATGCTGGACCTGGCTTAGGATGGGTAGGCGGTATCTACCGTAGCTGAAATCAGGATGGACTACATTCCCAGAGGGATGGTAGATCAGGCTTTGAAATCTGAGTCAGAGAAAGTGACATAATCCCCAGTTCAGTTCCATCACAGGGTGTCCTCGAAGAGTAATTCCCCCCTCCACCCAACCTTTTCCTCCTTAGAGAAGCAAACACAATTCCTCTCTATTTTCCCTGTGCCTTCTTGGTATGGCAATTTACCTGAAGACATGAAATCCTCATCATTTAAAACAAAAAACCCTTCAGGGGTTCCCTGGTGGCGCAGTGGCTAAGAATCCGCCTGCCAAGGCGGGGGACACGGGTTCGAGCCCTGGTCCAGGAAGATCTCACATGCCGCTGAGCAACTAAGCCTGTGCGCCGCAACTGAGCTGAGCCCTAGAGCCCGCCAGCCACAACTACTGAGCCCGTGTGCCACAACTACTGAAGCCCGCGTGCCTAGAGCCCGTGCTCCGCAACAAGAGAAGCCTCTGCGATGAGAAGCCTGCACACCGCAACGAAGAGTAGCCCCTGCTCGCCACAACTAGAGAAAGCCCATGCACAGTAACAAAGACCCAATGCAGCCAAAAATAAATGAAATAAAATAAATTAATAAACAAACAACCAAACGAAAACCCTCCTGGGAAATTTGAAATGTAACCACGGAAGCCCCAGTTCATAGGGTTTTAAAAAATGTATTCTTGTCATTAAAAAAAAATTTTTTTAGTCAATAGGCAGTTTCTCTAAGACTTAAACAATCTATCTTTGTTGGAGTAATATATCTTTACATATAATCCTATTTTAAGTGTAACTCATAAACTGTTTATAGCCAGATTAAAAATTAATCTATATTTTAATCAGTGACTCTCTTTTTATATTTATTGTGTTTACTAGTATTTAAAAAAATGATTTCCACATCTTCTTTTGTGTTTTCTATCTGTTGTGCTTTCTCTTTCTTCTTTTGTCCTTTTCTTTCTTTGGGTGAATTTATCTAGTGTTCTTTATCCATGTTACTGAGCTCTGTTGATTTGAAAGTTAACGTCTACATTTAATTGGCACTTTTATGCTCTCCCTGAATAAGACGAGGATTTTTATTTTAATTTCCCTCAGAAACACTTTCTTTCCCATTTTCTTTATTATTATTATCCACTACTTTGAAACCAGCTTTAAAAAAATTTCTTTGTTTTAGTCATCAATCACATAAGGCACGTAAGTTAAAGAAACAATGCATTCTGCAATACTTATACACAAATAGCGACCTTCTACTTATTGTCTTCCATCCATATCGCAAGGAAACATATTGAACAATTTCAGGTATTAAAATTTTTGTACCTCTCAATATGTTTATGTTGCTATTTCTTAATTTTTCAGTTTTAGGAATTATCTGTTAATTTCTCACTATGAATGCTGAGGGTTTACTTCTCTTCTATTTCATACCTCCAAGATATATATAAACATTCCCTCTATGCATTTTTTATATGTACAGCTATATCATAATTTTGTTATATAAGTATTCAGTATTTAAGATATTACAACTATGTAATCCTTATTCACACGTTGAATCGTGTTGTTTGTTATGATTACTTTTTTTTCTTACGTGACTTTGTTTTCCCTTCAGTTAATAATTATTTTTTTGTGTTTCATTGCTCAATTTTCAATGGATGTCTTACTAATTCAGCCCCACACTTTTCCCCAATTGCCTAAATTTCCTGTCAGTAAACATATCAGTTATTTTCTCAGTATCGTTTTTTTCCATAAGTCTTTTCTGGAGCCTTCTGACTTATCCCCATCTGGATAGGTTGCTCTCAACACTAGTGAAGAGCTGTTACCCTGGGATCGATCTCCTTTTACTCTCATGCTGGGAATTCCCTTTGCTTCTGGAAGCCCTGTTTCCTGGGCATCCTCTGTTCTTCGTATGATACCACCATACTCAAATATCCCTGATATTGCCCCAGTCAAGAAAGGCTCTGTTTTACTTCTTTAGAGAATAAGGTTTATTTTTACAGGGAAGGAGCCTGATTGCAGTGATTGGAGGTCTGTGGAGTTTAATTTATTTTAATTAAATTAATTAAATTTAATTTAAACAGACTTCCAATGCAGTCTATGTTTTTATTTATTTTTATTTTTTTAAACATCTTTATTGGAGTATAATTGCTTTATAATGATGTGTTAGTTTCTGCTTTATAACAAAGTGAATCAGCTATACATATACATATATCCCCATATCTCCTCCCTCTTGCATCTCCCTCCTACCCTCCCTATCCCACCCCTCTAGGTGGACACAAAGCATTGAGCTGATCTCCCTGTGCTGTGCAGCTGCTTCCCACTAGCTATCTGTTTTACATTTGGCAGTGTATATATGTCCATGCCACTCTCTCACTTTGCCCCAGCTTACCCTTCCCCCACCCCGTGTCCTCAAGTCCATTCTCTACGTCTGAGTCTTTATTCCTGTCCTGCCCCTAGGTTCTTCAGAACTAGTTTTTTGTTTTTTTTTTTTTAGATTCCATATATATCTGTTAGCATATGGTATTTGTTTTTCTCTGACTTACTTCACTCTATATGACAGACTCGAGGTCCATCCACCTCACTACAAATAACTCAATTTTGTTTCTTTTTATGGCTGAGTAATATTCCATTGTATATATGTGCCACATCTTCTTTATCCATTCATCTGTCGATGGACACTTAGGTTGCTTCCATGTCCTGGCTATTGTAAATAGAGCTGCAATGAGCACTGTGGTACATGACTCTTTTTTGTGTTATGGTTTTCTCTGGGTATATGCCCAGGAGTGGGATTGCTGGGTCATATGGTAGTTCTGTTTTTAGTTTTTCAAGGAACCTCCATACTGTTCTGCATAGTGGCTGTATCAATTTACATTCCCACCAACAGTGCAGGAGTGTTCCATTTTCTCCACACCCTCTCCAGCATTTATTGCTTGTAGATTTTTTGATGATGGGCATTCTGACTGGTGTGAGGTGATACCTCATTGTAGCTTTGATTTGCATTTCTCTAATGATTAGTGATGTTGAGCATCCTTTCATGTGTTTGTTGGCAATCTGTATATCTTCTCTGGAGAAATGTCTATTTTGGTCTTCTGCCCATTTTGGATTAGGCTGTTTGTTTTTTGTTATTGAGCAGCATGAGCTGCTTATAAATTTTGGAGATTATTCCTTTGTCAGTTGCTTCATTTGCAAATATTTTCTCCCATTCTGAGGGTTGTCTTTTTGTCTTGTTTATGGTTTCCTTTGTTGCACAAAAGCTTTTAAATTTCATTAGGTCCCATTTGTTTATTTTTGTTTTTATTTCAATCTCTCTAAGAGGTGTGTCAAAAAGGATCTTGTTGTGATTTATGTCATAGAGTGTCCTGCCTATGTTTTCCTCTAAGAGTTTTATAGTGTCTGGCCTTACATTTAGGTCTCTAATCCATTTTGAGTTTATTTTTGTGTATGGTGTTAGGGAGTGTTCTAACATCATTCTTTTACATGTAGCTGTCCCATTTTCCAAGTACCACTTATTGAAGAGGCTGTCTTTTCTCCGTTGTATATTCTTGCCTCCTTTATCAAAAATAAAGTGACCATATGTGCAGTCTATGTTTTTAATTCATCTTCCAGAGATACCTAGAGTTGCCAGTTCCTTGGCCTTTTGGTTGCTCTGATGTGTAAATCAGATTGATCACCAATGTTCCCCAACCGACTTGCCTTCTCTTCAGCATCCAATATTTTGTTGTAACTGAAATAGTTCCTGTTCTTTTCATTCTGGTGGGTTTTATGTTTTTTAAAAGAGTCTTTCAACTGTCATTTTTGTGGGGTTTCAGGAAGAAGCAGAATTAATTTTTTTTTAATATGCTATCTTTCACCAGGAATGACAGCTGGCTTTTGAAAACACACACAAAAAATGATTGATATTCTAATTTTTTTCACATGCCATATTTATCTAGCTTTACCAGCATGTTTTAACAATTCTTTTGCCTACTCTTGCTTCTTCATCCTGTTCATCTCTTCTAGGTCCTTTTTTTCCTTATTTTGTAGTTCTTTTTGTTAGGGACTGTTAATAGTAAATTTCTAAGTGCTTGAATGTCAAAAAATTTCTAATTTGCCTCAACTTGTAAATGATATTTTGCCTGACTTTAGAAATTTAGGTTCCCAATTATGTTTCCTCAGCACATCAAAGATATCACTTCATTGTCTTCCAGCAGTTATTTTTGCTGATGAGAAGTCTTTTTTCTTTTTTTTTTTCCAGTGTTCTCATCATTAGTTTATTGTAATCTGCCTTTTCTCTTCGTTGGCTTTAAGTTTTTCTCTTTATCCTTGTAGAATGCTGGCTTCCCAGTTAGTACCCAAAAAGCCTCTTGGTAACACAAAACTGAGTTTATTGCTTATTAGAGTAAGGGAGAATTCTAACTTGCCAGGTAGCATCTCCTAGAAGGAACTATAAGACCTGATCTATTGAGACTTTCAAGTCTGGTTTAAGGTGGGTCTTTCATTGCAGGGACTTGATTGGATTATCATAACAGAGGAGTTTAGGATTTGTGGAAACAGCAAAGTGAAAATTTTTGTTGTTGTTATTTTTGTAAAGGAAAGTACAACATGTATTGCAAGTGTCAAGCAAGGAGAATGGGCAACTCATGCTCCAAGATGAAGATTTTGAGATGAGGCATTTAGAGTCTTGGAATGTAAACTGTGTGTTGATCCTTTCTGGAGTTGCTGGGCCTTTTGACAAATTTCTATGATGAACTATTAAGTTATTTGCAACTTTCATCTTCTTGGACAAGAGTCACCTGGAATAGCAAAATGATGCTAATTAAGATAGCAAAATAGTAAAGTCATGTCAGTGCAGACAACAAACTGTGTGTGGGGTCTATTGCTTTGGTTTTCATTGTACTACCTTGTAGCCATTTTTCAGCCTGGGCTGAAGCCATTAGTATCCGGGCATGTAATCAGTCTAGATCGTCTCTGCTATTGGAGGTATCACAATCATGTATCAAATTTCTGGGAATGGTTGGTTCATTTGCAACTTTTATGTTTTTGACAAGAGTCACCTGGGAGAGCAAAGTTATGCCAATGAAGAAAATGAAAAGGAAAGTCACCTTGTTGTTATAGAATTAATTTGTGTGGAAGAGATGGTTTAGCTTCTCAGTGGCCAAGTTATATGGAAGTAGATTACTTTATTTCTCACTCTTAGTGTTCTGTAGTTTTATGAAAAGTATTGAAATGTGATTTGACACAGGCTTGGGTGTCCTCAAGATGTGGTTTCCTATAGAGGAACTGGTGAGAGAGAGAGAGAAAGAGAGAGAGAGAGAGAGACCCCCAAATGGAAGCCATAGTCTTTTCATAACCTAATATTGGAAGAGATATCCCCTTACTCTGGGGTATTCTATTTATTTTGAAGAGCGTCACTTAAGTCCAGTCTACACCGAATGGGAGGGAATTAATTTCCACCCCATGGAGGGAGGAGCATCAAAGAATTTGTGGACCTATTTTCAAAACCACCACATTCAGGGAAGTAGTCTGGCTTCTATCCTCATTCCCTCCTCCATTTTGCCTTCTTCCCATTGTGTGTAATGATGTTAAAAATTATGCTTTATTTTTCATTGTTTAGTATAAGAAAAAATGATCTTGCCCATCTTTTTCTTTGATAGCTTACTGTTTATACTTTTCTCCAAAATATTTTTTCCTAAACTTAACAATGTTTTTTGAAGATCATTTGTTTGCAGTATAAAAAATACTCTTCATTCTCCTGTGTAGTGATACCATAGGATATTCAACCAATACTCCACTGATGGACATATGCTTTGGTTTCAATCTCTTTTTACCATAAATAGGGTTGCAAGGAATATTCTTTGGATATTATTAAAAATTCTGGATAGTGGGTTTCAGCCCATTGAACTGTGGAATGGTAGCTTAGTTTAGTTTAGCCAAAACCCTGTCTCAGGATTTTGTTCTCAGAAGACAGTTCATATCTGAGTCCAGGACCAAATGTGTTATAAAAACTCAGGGTTCTGGTTTTGTGTGGATACTTCTGTTTTTTTAAATTTTTTAAATCTTGGCCCCTACATTTTTTTTTTTTTTTTTTTTTTTTGCTGTACTTGGGCCTCTCACTGTTGTGGCCTCTCCCGTTGTGGAGCACAAGCTCCGGACGCGCAGGCTCAGTGGCCATGGCTCACGGGCCCAGCCGCTCTGCGGCATGTGGGATCTTCCTGGACCGGGGCACGAACCCACGTCCCCTGCATCGGCAGGCGGACTCTCAACCACTGCACCACCAGGGAAGCCCCTTGGCCCCTACATTTTATTTTTATTTATATTTATTTATTTTGGTCGCACCGCGTGGCATGTGAAACTTCCCCAATCAGGGATCAAACCCATGCCCCTGCAGTGGAAGTGCAGAGTCTTAACCACTGGACCGCCAAGGAAGTCCCAATATAGCTTATTCTTTTAACCAGTGACCCAATCAAGGTTCACAGATTACATCTGGTTGCTTTGCCTTTTGAACACCATGTTTCCCCACCATTACATTGGCTTATGAGACATCCCTGGCCAGTTGTCTTAAAGGATGTCCCGCATACTGGACTTGTTTTATCATAGTGTCATTTGAATTTTTCCTTTATTCCTGTATTTTCTGTAATCTTAGAGTTCTGTCAAAAGCTGTGGGTCTTTAAACATTTTGACAAGAACCCTCATACATGGCGGTGTGTACTTCACATTAGAAATGGCACTGTACTTTTCAAGTATAATTTTATATTCCTATTTTATTAAACATTTTTATGTGTTTTCAGCTGGGACAAAGCACAACAATAGTGTTTTTTTCTTTCATTTTAATTTTTAAAACTTTTTTGCAGATTATATTCCATTATAGGTTATTACAAGATATTGGATATAATTTCCTGTGCTATATAGCAAATCCTTGTTGCTTATCTGTTTTAGGTATAGTAGTTTGTATCTGTTAATCCCATACTCCTAAAATAGCCTGGCAGTCCAAATATTGAATGAATGAATGAATAAATACAAATTTAAAAGTTATGCCCAATGCTGGTTTGCATGAAGGGGAGTGTGGTTGAGAGACACCATGAGGAAGATCATCTTGACATTTTTGTCATAATGGTCAACAACCCCCCCCACCTCCGGTGTTTAATTCAGCATTAGCTTAAACACTGGAAGTCTACTGTGTGCAGGGCACAATGCTTACCTGTCAATCTTCTTTATTCATTTTAGCAACACAGATTCCAGAGATGAGGAAATATAATCACTGAAGAAAAAAGCTTAAATGAGCTGTAATTTGGCTGCAGAAGGGAAGATTGAAGAGAAATTCAGATATTTTTTTTTCCTTTTTATCGACGTATCCTCCATCCTTTATGAGCCCATCAGGTTGAGGCTCTCAGTGATATTTTTAGGGCTTTTCTGTACTTCCGATTGCAGGTTCAGAATAAGTAACAAAAATTAATTTAGCTGAATCTTAATTATCCATGGGGGCGGAAAGTTGGGAGCTTAAATGTATGACTGACTAAACACCTATAATGGCCACAATCTTTACCAGTGATCTTGAGCAATTATAGCCAGTGAATTCACTGGGAATTCCAGCTAGATTTAGTGAAATCTTGGTGACGTGTATATAAAAATTCCTTGCAGTATTCTTGCAAGTTTTCTATAAATTTGAAATTATTTCCACAAAAAAATGTTAAAAATAAGGACTCTGGTGCCTAAGATGAAAGAAATAGATATATTGAGTATATTTTTATCTAGGTATCACACATGCATTATTGTTAATATATTTTACTTTTATGCCCTTATCAAGCATATTTACCTTTCTCTGGATATAATTCCAACATGATTGGTGTATACTTCTAAATTGGTAGGAAATTAAAGGAAGCAAATCAGAAATCCAGAGTGGTGATATTTAATAACTTAAAAGCAATGGAGGTACAGGAAAAGGGAAAAATCCAAGAACTAAAAAACATAGAGGCAAATAGGCCCTCATACTTCAATAGCCCCTTGGGCATTGCTGTTTTGCAACATTGCAAAACAATTGAGGGAATGAGTTGACATTGATGTATGAATTCATGTATGTAAAGCAATTAGAACAGTTCTGGGCACATGGCAAGCTTTGAATAAATATTAGCTCTTGTTAGATTGATCACGATATTCTTGTGTTGTCACACAAAGGGTAAATTCAGCTCTATTATTTCTAGGAAGGCAAGACACTTTGCAATAGATTGTGTTGGATGAATGGGTGAAGGAAATGATGAAACCTCAGTGCCGCCCTTGTGCTGTTTTTTTTGGCTGCTCAACGTAGCATGTGGGATTTTAGTTCCCCGCCCTGGAATCAAACCCGCGCCCCCTGCATTGGGAGCGCAGAGTCTTAACCACCGGACTGCCAGGGAAGTCTTCCCTTGTGCTGTTGAGAAATGTTAACCCAGTTTTCCCTCCTCCCTGCACCCAGGTTGGTATAACTCATGTACATAGTATGTTCTTCTTGGGAACTTGCCCCAGTGGCTATCGCAGCATTGTGGACGTTGGAAGGCAGCTGTATATAGACTATCCCAAACGGTTTAAAAGAATTGAGGGGGACAGAGGAGAGGAAGGGGGATAAAGGAAAGAGGAAGGTGTGAAAATTGGTGATAGGGCCGCCAGCAAGTTCTTGGCTCTCTAGAAAGCTCAGCTGTTCACAATGAGTCATTTCCTTCAAGTTCCGCTGGCATCAAGGGCTTCTTTTTAATGATGGAATGAAAGGTTTTGTGTCTAGGAAGGGACTTTCAGAGCATAGGAGAGCAGGAGTAAATAAAGGGATGCAGTGTTTGAATGTTGGTTCTAGGCCTTTTTGCCTGTGGCAAATCATTAATCCCATTGAGCTTTAGTTCCTCGCCTGTAGTTTGGGGTAAATAGCTCCACCGGGCCCTGTTGACCTCGTAGGGCTATTGTGGGGCTCATAGACGCCACACACCGCCCCCCCCCACGCACACATACACATAGAGTGCGATGCAAATTGAAGGGGTTATTTTCAAGTTGAATGGTGGGGCTCAGGAAGCCTTTCCCAGACCTCTCCACGATCACCCCACCAGGGCTGAGAGCATATTTACTAAGGAAGACCACGGGCTTTGACCTCAGATACCGGGTGCGAATCCTGGCTTTCTGCCTGAGTGATGTGGACAAGTTACTTAAAAGCTTCTAGGGCTTCCCTGGTGGCGCAGTGGTTGAGAATCTGCCTGCCAATGCAGGGGACACGGGTTCGGGCCCTGGTCTGGGAGGATCCCACATGCCACGGAGCAACTAGGCCCGTGAGCCACAACTACTGAGCCTGCGCTCCGCAACAAGAGAGGCCGCGATAGTGAGAGGCCCGCACACCGCGATGAAGAGTGGCCCCCGCTTGCCACAACTACAGAAAGCCCTCACACAGAAATGAAGACCCAATACAGCAAAAATAAATAAACTAATAAACTCCTATCAAAAAAAAAAGTTTCTAAATCTCAATTTGCTCATCTATAGTGTGACTTATTTGGTTGTGGGGATTGAATGAGATAAAGCACATAAAGCGCTTCACTTACTCCTCAGCAAATAGCTATTGTTATTATTCCTGCGTAAATCAGGTACTAACTCCTCGCCCATAGAGAATGTATTGGTTCATTCATTCCTTTATATATATTTCACATATGTGTGTGTGTGTCTGTAGCTTCTCTCATTTAAGTGGGCACAAAGAAGCAAGAGCAGGTTTAGGGATCATTTAAGGAGGTCATCCACGGGGACCACATTGTTGGAACCAAGAATCAGAATGCGTGATCAGGCAAAGTCTGAGTAACATTAGGACATCATGGGACAGGATACCTGTGATTGGGTTGCCTCGAAAAATCTGGAATTTGTTGGAGGGGGTAAATGAACTGGGACTAAAAATACCAAAAAGCAGGGGCTTGGGGTTGGGAGAAGGAAAAGAGACCTGGGAGGAATTCACCTCTCCAGCCACTGGAGGCTGCTCTGCTTCTTATCAGTAGCTCCATGCAGCCAACAGACTTTACCAGCCGAGGAATCTCACACTGAACAGGGAAGAGTCAAGATGGGAAGGAACACCATGGACACAGAACTATTCATCCCTGGCAGGAGAGGGACAAGTCGTGAAAAGCGGGTCTCCTTTGAGGACAAAACAGCATTATTTATGAAAGTCTGGTGGGGAGGTAGGTCAGCTAAGCCCCATGACATCTGAACTTCATACAACTCAAGATTTCCTCCTAATTAGAGAACATAATGGGAACGTAAATACCTCTGAGGGAGAAGTGTCAAATTCACACTGACCAACATCAAATTCTTTCCTGACAGCAAGCTTTTGTGAGACACAGGAAGGAAATAGAACTGTTTCCTCTTAAAACCTGTTTCTAATTATAAACTTTTCCATCATGGGAAAAAAAAATGCAAAAAACTAGAAGGAAAATATATTACTCTTTTTCCCACAATCCAAAGATAACTTCTGCTGATGAACTAAATTTTGTTTTCAGTTTTAAGATTTGCCACTGTAGGTATAGAATAGTTTGGTATAAGACCAAACATGTGGGAAACAATATTAATTTTTAAGCTCTAGTATATTAAATAGTCATCATTTTGAATTTGGCAAATGTCTGAAGTCACAATAAGAAAATAAAAAAGTCATTCCAAAATCCCAACACTCAGAGATAGACTGAATAATATTTGGGTCTTTTGCCTTCCATTTTTTACCCTCTGTATAGATACCCAGATATTTTTATGAAAATCAGAATCATATTGTACATACTGTTTTGTAAATGGCTTTCCACTTGGGGTTATTTTCATAATTATTTCCCCATTCATTAAATATTTTTTAATATAAACCATTTTAAACGGTTACACCGTATTTTACTGTGTGAATGCCGTCACTGTGTAACCAATTAGAAAGAGACATTTTAAGAAATATGCAGGAAAAGAAGTTTTCTCGTACCTTTAAACATTTTGGAAATAACCATTTCAATCCAATCAATTTGAAAATTCTTACATGTTTACAAAAGAAGATTCAGTAAGACAGGTGAAATAGGAGAGAGTCAAAATAAAAACAAAATAAAAAAATCATCATAAGAAAATAAAGCAAAACAAAATGAAAACATAATCATAACTTTTCACATAAAGTCTATAATTTAGTTTTCTATTAACTCAAATTAGTCTCTGCCCAGTGAGCCCAAATTAATGAGGGGCTTCTTCAATTAGTGTTTACCTTAGAAGCACTCAAACCTGATATACTCCAAACCAAACTGGTTTCTTCCTTCTCCCCTCTCCTTCTGCTCTATTTCTTGTCTTATTAGGGTGCCGCTCCTTTTTGGTCCCTAATCCTCAAACCTAAACTCCTCAGGCTCCCTTGGTTCCTTCCCCACCCGCACCTGACTCAACAGGTCACCAAATTATGCCACTTCCGCAGCGTTAATCTTTCAAAGCACCCCTCCTCTCTGCCATCACCGTCGCTCCGTGGCTGGGTCCTCCTCAGTTCTTAGCTGGACCACACTAAGAGCCTCCAGACGGCTCTAACGCTCTCTACTTTACCCTGTTGGGGAGGAAGACATTTCCTTCTACCCTTCTAGGTGCTCTGGCTGGTCTAAGAATTAAATGGACATGAGACAGTTAAACAGGAGAAAGTCAAACAAAAGTTGAATAACACGTATCCGTGGAAGAGATCCAGGAAAACTGAGTAACTCATCAAAATGGCCCAAGCCCTCCACTTAAATACCATCTTCAGCTAAAGACAAAAGAGGATGTTGGGAAGTAGTGGTTTTGACTTCAGAAGGGAGGAAAGCAATTCATGTGGAGATGGAAAGCAAATGTTTGGTAAATAAATGTTCGCTGAGCCTGCAGAGACCGTGGGACCCAGAGTGGACTCTGATCTCTAGGAGTTTCCCCCATCACACCTGGTCCATATTCTTTTTTTTTTTTTAAATATCTTTATTGGAGTATACTTGCTTTACAATGGTGTGTTAGTTTCTGCTTTATAACAAAGTGAATCCGTTATACATATACATATGTTCCCATATCTCTTCCCCATATTCTTTGCAGATGTCTCTGGTGACAGCTTTATTCCAGGAACAGTCCCTCTATTTAAATTCTTTAAGCAGCTAAGGGGAGAGGTCAAAGTTTATTCCTGAGTCTTTTGGGTTGCAGAAATAAAATTCGTATTTTGTGGCAAGACAAGGAAAATGTAAACATAAAAATTTTCTCTGCCTGTTGGAGCCTCCTCCCTGCATTAACCAGACCTCCTTAGGAGATAACATTCCTCCTTAATCTTGTAAGGGGTCATAATGTCCCACTCTTCCCTTGTACATGCAAATATGGATGGTGTAAACTGTCATTGTATCCTTTGATGTATAACCCTTTGTCTCAAGAACATATATAATGGATGAAACAGTCCTCAGAGCTTTCTGAAAGACTGTCTCCCTGGTTATAACCCTCAGGTTGGCTTGAATAAAATTTCCCATTTCTTTCTTAGATCGACGATTGATTAACTTTTTTTGTCAACAGGGCCTTGCTTGTTTTTGGCTCGAAATAATCTGCATGCCAAAGAGACCCGTTAGGGTGGCAAACTTTGATCCCCTACAACCTCAGATATATTTCTACATTGCTAACTGAGTAGCGATTTTTGTTTTTTGTTTTCTGGCTGCACCGCGAGCCATGCGGGATCTTAATTTCCTGACCAGGGATCAAACCCGTGCCCCTGGCAGTGGGAGCATGGAGTCTTAACTACTGGACCTCCAAAGAAGTCCCCGTAGTAACTTTTTGAAGTGCACATTTCATGTTGTCCCTGTTGCTTAAAGTGGTTCATCGGTCCCCACCGGCTTTAGAAAAAAATCCAAACTCTTCAGCAGGGCAGCCCCTGTCTAACCTCATTTCCTATTTCCCACTCTATTGCACACCAGTTCCAGGGAACCATGTGCAAGTTCCAAAATATTCCATGTTCTTTTTCATCTTCATACCTTTGTAGGAGCCTGGGATCTCTTAGCCTGTTTTCCCTCCTTTTTTACTTGGCTCTATCTACCCATCATTTTTTTAAAAAATTTATTTATATTATTTATTTATTTATGGCTGTGTTGGGTCTTTGTTGCTGCACGCGGGCTTTCTCTAGTTGTGGCCAGTGGGGGCTACTCTTCGTTGGTGCGCGGGCTTCTCATTGTGGTGACTTCTCTTGATGTGGAGCACGGGCTCTAGGTGCACGGGCTTCAGGAGCTGTGGCACGTGGGCTCAGTAGTTGTGGCTTGCAGGCTGTAGAGCGCAGGCTCAGTAGTTGCAGCGCATGGGCTTATTTGCTCCGAGGCATATGGGATCTTCCCGGACCAGGGCTTGAACCTGTGTCCCCTGTATTGGCAGGCGGATTCTTAACCACTACGCCACCAGGGAAGTCCTTTCTCTCTGCCCATCATTTAAAACTCAACTCCAAGGTGATCTCACCCAGTAAGTACTTCTCTCTCTCTTCTTACTATCCAATCTGGAACAGTTTTCTCTTTTATGTGCTTTTGTAGCCCCCAGAAGCACAATTCTATCACAGTGCTTATCACACTGCATTGTCATACTGGTTACTTATTTCTCACTTACACTCAACTTGGGGCCATCTGAGCCCGGGACACAGTCTTTTATTTCTGCATTTCCCTCTAGCTGAGAAAGGGCTCACACCAATCTTAAATGTTAAAGTCAAGCATAACTGATGTGTGGGAACTTCTCAGGACCTGGGACCACTTGGGGCACTTCACTGAGAAAGGTAAGATCCTCACCAAGGGGAAGGAAGAGGTTTGTGTTTTTAAATTAATTCTTTCTTAAGTTGATAGGTATGATGGTATTAAAATATATCCATGTTTTTTTTAGCTATCCATACATTTTTTTTGATAGTTTTTCCTTTAAAAAGTGGAGCCTAGGGGCTCCCCTGGTGGCTCGGTGGTTGACAGTCCAGCTGCCGATGCAGGGGACACGGGTTCGTGCCCCGGTCCGGGAAGATCCCACGTGCTGCGGAGCGGCTGGGCCCATGAGCCACGGCCGCTGAGCCTGCGCGTCCGGAGCCTGTGCTCCGAACGGGAGAGGCCACAACAGTAAGAGTCCAGCGTACCGCAAAAAAAAAAAAAAGTGGAGCCTAATCTCCTCTCCTTGAATGTGGTCTATACTTACTGATTTTTAAGAAAAGATTGTGATGAAAGTGATGGTGTATGACTGCTGAGACCAGGTCATAAAAAGAACTGCAGGTTTTCTGCCTTCTCTTTCTCAGATAACTTGTTTTTAGGAAACCAGTTGCCGTCCCCAAATCTGTTCTTGATTTGGAATGTTAAATTGGTCTAAGTTCACCCAATTATTATTTTAAAAATTTCTTTATTGTTGTAAATATATATATATATTTACCATTTTAACCATTTTTAAGTGTAAAATTCAGTGGCGTTAATTACATGCACCATGTTGTACACCATCACCAGTATCTATTTCCAAAACTTTTCCATTCCCCCAAACAGAAACTCTATAACCATCAAGTGATAATTTCACATTTCTCCTTCCTCATCCTCTGGTAACCTCTAATCTATTACACCTTCTGTGTCTATGAATTTGCTAATTCTAGGCATCTCATATAATAGAACCGTACAATATTTGTCCTTTTGTGTCTGCCTGGCTTGTTTCACTTGGCATAATATTTTCTTTTTTTTTTCCCTGTGGCATATGAGATCTTAGTTCCCTGACCACGGATTGAACTCGTGCCCCTTGAAGTGGAAGTGCAGAGTCCCAACCACTGGACAACCAAGGAAGTCTGTGGCATAATGTTTTCAAAGTTCACTTCTGTTGTAACATGTGTCCAAACTTTATTCCTTTTTAATGGCTGAATAATATTCCATTGTATGGGCAAAATGAATCATCAGAATAATGCTTATCTCTGCGTGGGAGGGTATTGATTGGGAAGGGCCATGGGGAGGTCTTCTGGGATTTTGGAAATGTTCTGTATCTTTTTTGTTTTTTTTTCTCATTTTTTCCAGTTTTTTTTGAGATATAATTGACATATAAGGAAATGTTCTGTATCTTGAACATTTGTGTTCTGTTCTGCTGTGCACATAAGATTAATGCACCTTACTATACGTATCTTATACTTCAGTTAAAAACAAAAGACCTGCCTTCTCACTTTAGACCTCCCCAGGTTCCCTGGCTAGCTTTCTTAGGGACCATGCCAGTCCTTAAGACTCAGAAGAATGATACTTCCACAGGAGGGAGTACTTCTCTCTTGAGAAATTCTCCCTAACAGAAGTGGCAGCTAGGGAGGGTGGCAGGGAAGGCCTCAAGGGGAGGGGGCGGGGATGACTATTTGGGTGCTTGGTGTGTTAAATCTTCCAGGTATTGGGGTGAGGTGATAATTCTGAACAATTACTTAATAACTGTCCTGAACTGAGTCATCTCTTTTTTTAAAAAAATAAATTTATTTATTAAAAAAATTCCATTGTATGAATTTACCCCATTTTGTTTATCCATTCACCTGCTGATGGACACTTGTGTTGCCTCCGCCTTTTGGCTATTGTGAATAATGCTGGTATGAACATTGGTGTGCAACTGTCTGTTTGAATTCCTGCTTTCAATTCCTTTGAGGAGTGGAATTGCTGGATCATATGATAATTCTACGTCTAGCTTTTTGAGGAACTGCTAGAGTGTTTTCCACAAAAGTCACACAATGCTATGCTGCCACCAGTAAGGCACACAGATTCAAAGTTCTCTCCATCCTCACTGACTTTTGTTATTTCTTGTGTTTTGGATAATAGCCATCCTAATGGGTGTCGAGCAGTATGTTACTGTGATTTTCGTTGGTATTTGCCTAATGGCTAGTGAAGTTGAACATCTCAGGTTTTGTGGGTTTCACAGACATTTTCTCACTTGGTTCCCCAAACCATGATTAGTATCATCATTTTGTAGATATTGAAACTGAGTCTTTTATACCTTGTGACTTGACGAAGTTTCGCAGTTTTACGAGTCCAAACCAGGAGAGATATTCAGGACTTCTGACTCCAACGTGCCTTCTTGTTTTGTAAATTCTTAAACATCTTACAGTGCAAGGCAATCTTAACACTCTTTTTACATGGCAAGGTATAAGTCAAGGTTCTGGGCAAGGCTTTCTGTTTCAAGCATGAATATTTTGGGCACATGAAAAGCAGTACCCTTTTATCTCTTAAGAGTGGACAGTAGTTCCTGCTACCCACACTTAAGGTCATGGAGAACACAGGTGACTTATCGGTGAAAAATGTAACCATTTATTGATCAGGAAGGATCAGGGAGAATCTCTGCTTCCCATTCAGTATTGACAGTTCCAGGGAGAAAACAGAAGGCAGAAGTCTGGCCAAAAAAAAAACCCCAAAACAGAAAACGCTTCCATAATCTTGGACATGAATTCAGATTCTTTTTTTTTCTCGGCTTAGTCTCACATTCCTAGAAAGTTCCTATTTGTACTTGGAAGGAAATACAAGTCGCTTACGCAAAATCTTTGATATTTTGTTTTTTCACAGTCTCAGCAAGCGCCACCTGGTGGAAAGATTCTGAAAATACAAGACTGCGTTTTTCCTCCCTTTAGGATGACGTCTGCTCCAAGTCCCTTGGTTACTGTCTTCCTGCATGTGAAGTACCAGAAGGTGGCAAGAGTCAGTGTTTTCTTTCTGGTGACTGTTTATTCCTTTGTTAATCTTTTTCAATTTTATGTTCACGACATTGAATTTGGGGAAAGGAAGAAGTCGTGAGTATATGGAATCGGGATATCCTTTTGTCTTTCAAATGGAATTGAGATCAAGGTTCCAATTGTCCTGAAGTTCTGGATCTGGTTCTGAGGCATCAGAAGTCCACCACTACTGCTGGGGGCGGAGGTGTGTGTTGGAAATGGGCGTGGAGATGACCACGGCGGGCTCAGTGTTCAGAGCACCCATGGCAGATCCTGCGGTCCTCAGAGTAGATCGCTTTCAGAGGGGCAGAGTCAGAGTGCAGCCCGGGTCCTGATCAGACTGCAGCCACTGGGCACACACTCCGTGATCCTGCAGGTTTCCCGCTGGCTTTGGAGAACCCGGGAGATGCCACTTCTTCCAAAGTCGGCATCCTAGCATCCGAATACATCGCAGGCAACACACATTCTCAGGACTGTGTTTTCCACCTGGCAATCAGGCTTGGATCTGCATGGCCTTCTTTCAGGCAGTTTTCATTCAGTTTTCGGCGGATGGCTTTGCCCTTATGAAACAGTTTGAGGCTGTAGCAGGGTTTCTGATGCTGAAGATGGGCCCGAGAGATTCTGATTGCCTCTTTCCTTTGTGAGGTTCTCTCTCGGCTTCCTTCATTTTCGGATCCAACTCACCGGTGTTGGCTCCATCAGCTTCCAGCCATCAGGGCACTATTCCGCTTCTTTCCATTTCCCACGTGTAGGCTGCTTGAATTGATCTGAGCGTCGGGACACGTAGAACTCGTTTCCCCCGTTCTTTCCCCGCTGCTGCCTGCAGTCCTGAGCCTCTGTGAACGTCCGTGGGCTGTTTAAAGTGCTCTCACTTGATTTAGTCATGACTAACCCACGGATTTGGGACTTTGTTTACATCTGCCAATCCCTTCAGAGCTGCATCTCAACTAAGGTTTGGCTGGCTAACTGGGAGACAGGGTGCTATGGACCATCCAGGGAATAATAATTATAAGCCAGCCCAGATAATCACAGAGCTGTAATTGAAACAATTCACAAATCCAGAGTATAAATAATATGTTTATGAATTTAACTAAACGACAGACTGGAAATGTTTTCACAGGCTTTGCTCTTGCTAGTTTAATTGCCCCTTTATATGGCAAGAATGATGCCATATTTTCTATAGCATGGATAGAAAAGTAATTCAGCCTTTCCTCCAGCACAGGTGATCCCAGTGAGTTTTCTTTTTTTTCTTTTACATCTTTATTGGAGTATAATTGCTTTACAATGGTGTGTTAGTTTCTGTTTTTCTGCTTTATAACAAAGTGAATCAGTTATGCATATACATATGTTCCCATATCTCTTCCTTCTTGTGTCTCCCTCCCTTCCACCCTCCCTATCCCACTCCTCCAGGCGGTCGCAAAGCACCGAGCTGATCTCCCTGTGCTATGCGTCTGCTTCCCTAGCTATCTACCTTACGTTTGGTAGTGTATATATGCCTATGCCTCTCTCTCGCTTTGTCACAGCTTACCCTTCCCCCTCCCAATATCCTCAAGTCCATTCTCTTGTAGTTCTGGTTCTTTATTCCTGTCTTACCCCTAGGTACTTCATGATAGATCCCAGTGAGTTTTCTATGGCTGATCATTTAGAAAAGCTCCTTTCAGCTTCTCAAGCCCACCCTGGCTGGTCCCCTTTTTGGGTTTCCCCACAGTTTCTGGTCCAGCAGGTGCCACCTGCCAGGGGATCCTCTGGCAGCCCTCTCTCCCAGTTATGGAGAAGAACTTATGTATGTGAGGGCCCTTGGGTAGGCTGAAAATGGTCCCTCCAAAGATAATCATATCTATTCCATGGAACCTGTTACCTTGTATGGAAAAAGGATTTTGAGAAGGGGAGATTATTCTAGATTATCTGAGTGGGCCCTAAAAGCAATCACATGTATCTTCTTCTTTTTCTTCTTTTAATATTTATTTATTTACTTGGTTGCACTGGGTCTTAGTTGCAGCATGTGGGATCTTCGTTGCCGTGTGCGGGATCTTCAGTTGCAGCATGCAAACCCTTAGTTGCGGCATGCAGGATCTAGTTCCCTGACCAGGGATCGAACCTGGGCCCCCTGCTTTGGGAGCACGGAGTCTTAATTGCTGAACCACCAGGGAAGTCCCCACATGTATCTTCATAAGAGAGAGGCAAAGGGAAATTGGACCCAGGATAAGGCAATGTGACCATGGGGGCAGAGATTGGAGGGATGTGGCCACAAGTCAGGGAGGGCTGGGAGCCACCAGAAACTGGGAGGGGCAAGAACAGATGTCCCCTAGAGCTTCTTTGGGGAGCACGGTCCTGCCGACACCGTAACTGGGGCCAGGGTTACTGGTTTCAGACTTGTGGCCTCCAGAATGGTGAGAGAATAAATATGTGCTGCTTTAAGTTTCCAAGTTTGTGGTAATTTGTCCCAGCAGCACAGGAAAGTAATACAACCCTGAGGCTTAAGTTTGATTAGCTTCACACCAAACCCAGCTGTTTTGATGTTTTAGGCTTTGGGACAAAGGATTGAAGCCAGGGTCGGGGGGAGAATCCATCTTCAGAAAGGTGTTTTGCAGATTCCATGTATCTGCTGAGAAGGGCAGTCAGGTTATCGCTGTGGGACTCTGGGGGCTCTTTGAGATTTCTCAGTTCCCTGGTGTTGGCCCTTTCTGTCACTGCTCTGCTTACTTTCATGTTTAGCAAGAATAGAAGGGCTGTGCTGTTTTGGTAGAGACTGTAACGGGGGCGCTGGGTGGGAACAATGAATTCTTTTTTTTTTTTTTTTTTTGCGGTACGCGGGCCTCTCACTGTTGTGGCCTCTCCCGTTGCGGAGCACAGGCTCCGGACGCGCAGGCTCCGGAAGCGCAGGCTCAGCGGCCATGGCTCACGGGCCCAGCCGCTCCGCGGCATGTGGGATCTTCCTGGACCGGGGCACGAACCCGCGTCCCCTGCATCGGCAGGCGGACTCTCAACCACTGCGCCACCAGGGAAGCCCATGAATTCTTTTACATAGGAAGTCTTGGGAGAACTAGGAATAGAATCCTATGAAGTAAAATCAAGGTGGCAGTTTTGAAGAGGGACTGGAAAAGAATATGTCAGGCTCAACACAAGAAAATGGGAAATCTGGGATCGGCAGTATGGATTAGCAGAGGCAAACTATCATATAAAGGGTGGACAAACAACAAGGTCCTACTGTACAGCACAGGGAACTATATTCAATATCCTGTGACAAACCATAATTGAAAAGAATATGAAAAGGAATACATCCATGTATAACTGAGTCATTTTGCCGTACAGAAGAAATTAACACAACATTGTAAACCAACTCTACTTCAATAAAATTAAAAAAAAGAAAAAGAAAGAAAATGGGAAATCTGAAGCTACTGCTTACCCAGAGGTGGGCGTCCATGGGTCTGTCCCATCAGCACTGCACAACCACACACAGACTTAATTCCTACTAGTGAAGATGCAAGAAGAAAGCTATTGGTCTGTAGCAGATTGCATTATTGTTCCCGATTATTTTCTCTTCCCATCCATGTAAGAGGAGCCTACATCTCTGCCTGTTGTCATGGGATTTACTGTGTGTGACTTTGGGAAGAGGATGCTTTTCCACCTCACCTGTATCAGGCTTAGCATATGCTTTGAGTTGGCTAATATGATTGGAGAGAGCAGTGTGCCAGTTCCCTGGAGAAGCTTTAGGAACCATCAGAATGTATTTCCTGTTTTCCTGCTTCTCTCCTTCTCCCAAGGGATAAGTAAGTCCCAGGTGGGGACTGTCCCTTTGACCCAGACCCCCAAAGACAAGGAGGGAAGCCACGGTTGACCCTCCACGGACAAGTAGTAAGAACAGTCTCTGTGGTTTTCAGCCTTTGAGATTCTGGGGTTGGTTTTCTCACATAAACCCATAATTAAGTGGAGGTTGGGGGGCTATGAGAAAGGAGGCACCCCTTACCACATCTCCGTTACCTTAAGTGTGAAGGCAAGAACTATAGTGGTGTTGTGAATGCATTTTCAGAAAAGGAAGCATGAGTGGGTGGAGGAAAGAGTCCTTTTGACCAGGGAGGTTCCTGGTAAGAGTGAACTTTGAACTTGTAGAAGGATATGAAGGTGTTAGCTAAGTGGAAAAATAGGGAAAACACTCCAACAGAGAGTGGGGGACACATCCCAGGAAAAGTAGAGAACTGCATGAGAGAATGGTGCCTGCAGAAAGCCTGGGTGGGGACTTCCCTGGCGGCGCAGTGGTTAAGAATCCACCTGCCAGTGCAGGGGACACGGGTTCGAGCCCTGGTCCGGGAAGATCCCACATGCCGCAGAGCAACTAAGCCCGTGCGCCATAACTACCGAGCTTGTGTGCCACAACTACTGAAGCCCGCGTGCCTGGAGCCCGTGCTCTGCAACAGGAGAAGCCACCGCAATGAGAAGCCCGTGCACCGCAATGAAGAGTAGCCCCCACTCTCTGCAACGAGAGAAAACCCGCGCGCAGAAACGAAGACCCAACGCAGCCATAAAAAAAAAAAAAAAAAAAAAAAAAAGCCTGGGTGGGACGGCTGCGCTTTGGTTGTGTGTGTGTGGGGGGGGTGTTGTGAATTTCTTGCAAAGGGATTTGAACTTCATTTCCAAATCTCTGGAGAGATAACAAAAGATTTCAAGCAGGAACAATAGTATCACATTTAGGTTTTATAACAGATGGAATGGATGATCTCTTAGGTAACGGGTTGTGCTCAAAACAAGTATTGAAGGGCTGAAAAGAACCAGTGAGCTCTAACATCCTAAGTGTTCCAGGTGTTGGTTTGTAAAGGTGTTCTCCAGCGACCACCTCACTAAAGGCAGCAGTAGCGGGTTTCAACTTCTACGAGCAAATACACATAATAGTATTGGAACATTCTTGGCCCTTTAAAAAGGGAACAACCTGAGATCTTGTGAGTGTGTGTTAAGTGAGTGCCTTGTGTTTCTCCCACTTGGCAGATGGGCTACTCCTCAGCTGAATGCCCCTGGCTATTTCACTCTCAATCATTGTTTACTCTGTTCCTAGAATGTGCCATTGGTTGAAGAAAGGAAGTGTAAGGAACACAGATTTTAAAACATTACAAGTTAGGAGCAGAGATTGAAAATATTTCTGTAAATTCCCTTCAAGTAGATCTTTATCATCAGTTTGAGTTATCTCCCATCGATCAAATGTTTTAGAGACACATTAAATGTCTCTGGCCTAAAACATAGGTTAAAAAGAGAAAACGGAGTGCTGGGTATATAGCAGTTCTCCTTTTCATTAAATGGGAGTAAATGCTGTTCGTACCAAAAATATGTTATTTGCAGAGAAGTACAGTTGACCCTTGAGCAGCATGCATTTGAACTGTGTGGAGCAACGTATACGCGGGCTTTTTTAAATAGAAAATACTACAGTACTACTCGATCCTCGGTTGGTTAAATACAAGGGTACAGAAAGTCGGATATGAAGGAACTACGAATATAAAGGAACCACAGATGCAGAGGGCTGACTATAAATTATACACGGATTTTTGACCATGAGTAGGGTCAGGGCTCCTAACCCACAAGCTGTTCAAAGACCAACAGTACTTGTAAATATCATGTTCTCTCATCTTGTCAATTAGGAATAAAACATACAAATATTAAACCCCTTCATATTTTAATGCAAAATAAACGAATGCAGACATTTAGGGAGTGCAGGCAGTTTCTGCCTGGATTTGATGGCTTAACATAGGGTTGATTTGAATACATATTTTGATATAAATTCAGTCTTCAATGTAATTTGATGCCAGTTTAGAATTTTTGACAACAAAAATATTTTCTTTAACTTAAAAAATTTATTTATTTTATTGAAGTATAGTTGATTTACAATGCTGTGTTAATTTCTGTTGTACAACAAGGTGATTCAGTTATACATATATATATACACACATTCTTTTTATATTCTTTTCCATTATGGTTTATCACAGGATATTGAATATAGTTCCCTGTGCTCTACAGTAGGACCTTGTTGTTTATCCAGGACATACTTTTTATTTTTTTATTTTAATTTTATTAGAGTATATTGATTTACAATTTGTGTTAGCTTCAGGTGTACAGTGAAGTGATTCAGTTATACATAGACATATACATATATTCATTCTTTTTTAGATTCTTTGCTCATATAGGTTACCACAGAATATTGACTATAGTTCCCTGTGCTATACAGTAGGTCCTTGTTGGTTATATTTCTTACATACAGTAATGTGTGTATGTTCATTGCCAAAATATTTTTTCTATATAAAAAATTTAAGGGAAATTAAATGACATATCATTTACTAAATGAAGATCAGTTAACATGTGTCTACGTGAATTAGCACAGTACCTGGCACACATCAGGGCCTCAAGCCATATTTATTGAATAAATGAATATATATTGTTAAGATTATATTAAAATAAATTTCATAATACAATCTTTCAAGACATATAGATCGAAAATATTTTTCTACATAAAATTGCTTCCGTATCGTAGATTAAGTAAAAGGGTGAAATAATTTTAGAAAATCTAAAGAAAGTTTGAGGTTCTATATTACTGTTTAAGCGGCAGGACCACGAAGTGGCTGTCTCTAGGCGTCGCTATTCACACGGACCATAATGTGTAAGGCACTAGAAGTGAATTTAGAAATCAAGGAGATTGGGAACTTCCCTGGTGGTCCAGTGGTTAAGACTTTGTGGTCTCAATTCAGGGGACACGGGTTTGATCCCTGGTAGGGTAATTAAGATACCGCAGGCCCCCCCACCCCCACCAAAAAAAAGAAATCAAGGAGAATGACAAATATCTCTCTACATAGGTTTCATCACATCCTCCCACCATCTTGCAAAGATGGTGTTATATCCTATTTCAGACGTAGGGAAACTAAGCCTAACAAGCTTATTGTCTTGTTCCAGGCCACGTGGCAGGTTAGTGGAAGGGTTCGGATCTAAGCACAGGTCTCCCTGGTCAGAATGCCTGTCTGTCTGCCTCAGATCCTGCTTTGAGGGGTTATTACCAAGATCTTAAAGGGCAACGAGGAAGACCTGAAAAGAGGAAGACCTGAAAAGGTGGCGGGTCAGAGAAAGGGACGAACAGTCCGGAGCATTTAGGAGGTGGTCCGGGGCGGAGCTTGCCGCTGGGTGGGCGGAAGCAGGTGGGAATTGTTGGGGGCTGGGCTTCGGTTTGGGACACGGTGTTTGTGAGTCGCTTGGGACACCGACACACACGGGCCAGGTGGGTAGTTGTCCATGTTTGCCTGGAGCTTCGGAGTGTTGTCTGCGCCCCAAGACTCTTTTGGCAAAAGCTATAGAGGAAACTACCAAAGATAATGTTGACTTCCTTCTAGATTTTGTCGGGATGGCGCTGGTCAGGAACCTTGACTCAGGGTTTACCTGCAAGCGGATGCAGCTGGGGCCCTGGGAGTGCAGGCGGGCCCTTCACAGTCTCACCTCCCTCCCCAGCCCCCGTGGTATCTTCATTTTATTTTTATAAATTTATTTTTTTCTATGCTTTTTCATCCCCCTCCACTCTTCCCTCCTGGTAACCATAAGTTCATTCTCTAATGAGAATTACTTTACTATGTTACTGTGTTATCTTTACTATGGGGGGGGGCGGTTAGGTCAGGCCCTATGTTACTGTGTTATCTTTACTATGGGGGGGGTTAGGTCAGGCCCTATGTTACTGTGTTATCTTTACTATGGGGGGGTTAGGTCAGGCCCTATGTTACTGTGTTATCTTTACTATGGGGGGGGTTAGGTCAGGCCCTATGTTACTGTGTTATCTTTACTATGGGGGGGTTAGGTCAGGCCCTATGTTACTGTGTTATCTTTACTATGGGGGGGGTTAGGTCAGGCCCTATGTTACTGTGTTATCTTTACTATGGGGGGGTTAGGTCAGGCCCTATGTTACTGTGTTATCTTTACTGTGGGGGGGGGTTAGGTCAGGCCCTATGTTACTGTGTTATCTTTACTATGGGGGGGTTAGGTCAGGCCCTATGTTACTGTGTTATCTTTACTATGGGGGGGTTAGGTCAGGCCCTATGTTACTGTGTTATCTTTACTATGGGGGGGGTTAGGTCAGGCCCTATGTTACTGTGTTATCTTTACTATGGGGGGGTTAGGTCAGGCCCTATGTTACTGTGTTATCTTTACTATGGGGGGGTTAGGTCAGGCCCTATGTTACTGTGTTATCTTTACTGTGGGGGGGGTTAGGTCAGGCCCTATGTTACTGTGTTATCTTTACTATGGGGGCGGTTAGGTCAGGCCCTATGTTACTGTGTTATCTTTACTATGGGGGGGTTAGGTCAGGCCCTATGTTACTGTGTTATCTTTACTGTGGGGGGGGTTAGGTCAGGCCCTATGTTACTGTGTTATCTTTACTATGGGGGGGGTTAGGTCAGGCCCTATGTTACTGTGTTATCTTTACTATGGGGGCGGGTTAGGTCAGGCCCTATGTTACTGTGTTATCTTTACTGTGGGGGGGGGTTAGGTCAGGCCCTATGTTACTGTGTTATCTTTACTATGGGGGTGGTTAGGTCAGGCCCTATGTTACTGTGTTATCTTTACTATGGGGGCGGTTAGGTCAGGCCCTATGTTACTGTGTTATCTTTACTATGGGGGCAGTTAGGTCAGGCCCTATGTTACTGTGTTATCTTTACTATGGGGGGGTTAGGTCAGGCCCTATGTTACTGTGTTATCTTTACTATGGGGGCGGTTAGGTCAGGCCCTATGTTACTGTGTTATCTTTACTATGGGGGCAGTTAGGTCAGGCCCTATGTTACTGTGTTATCTTTACTATGGGGGCGGTTAGGTCAGGCCCTATGTTACTGTGTTATCTTTACTATGGGGGCGGTTAGGTCAGGCCCTATGTTACTGTGTTATCTTTACTATGGGGGGGGCTGTTATGTCAGGCCCTATGTTACTGTGTTATCTTTACTATGGGGGCGGTTAGGTCAGGCCCTATGTTACTGTGTTATCTTTACTATGGGGGGGTTAGGTCAGGCCCTATGTTACTGTGTTATCTTTACTGTGGGGGGGGTTAGGTCAGGCCCTATGTTACTGTGTTATCTTTACTGTGGGGGCGGTTAGGTCAGGCCCTATGTTACTGTGTTATCTTTACTGTGGGGGCGGTTAGGTCAGGCCCTATGTTACTGTGTTATCTTTACTGTGGGGGCGGTTAGGTCAGGCCCTATGTTACTGTGTTATCTTTACTGTGGGGGCGGTTAGGTCAGGCCCTATGTTACTGTGTTATCTTTACTATGGGGGCGGTTAGGTCAGGCCCTATGTTACTGTGTTATCTTTACTGTGGGGGCGGGTTAGGTCAGGCCCTATGTTACTGTGTTATCTTTACTGTGGGGGCGGGTTAGGTCAGGCCCTATGTTACTGTGTTATCTTTACTGTGGGGGCGGGTTAGGTCAGGCCCTATGTTACTGTGTTATCTTTACTATGGGGGGGTTAGGTCAGGCCCTATGTTACTGTGTTATCTTTACTATGGGGGCGGTTAGGTCAGGCCCTATGTTACTGTGTTATCTTTACTATGGGGGTGGTTAGGTCAGGCCCTATGTTACTGTGTTATCTTTACTATGGGGGCGGTTAGGTCAGGCCCTATGTTACTGTGTTATCTTTACTATGGGGGCGGTTAGGTCAGGCCCTATGTTACTGTGTTATCTTTACTATGGGGGCGGTTAGGTCAGGCCCTATGTTACTGTGTTATCTTTACTATGGGGGGGGGGTTAGGTCAGGCCCTATGTTACTGTGTTATCTTTACTATGGCCCCACTCCCTGCCAAACAGAAGCTTTTTTTTTTTTTAACTTTATTTATTTGTTGATATTGATTTATTTTGGCCATGACATGCAGCATGCTGGATCTCAGTTCCCCGACCAGGGATCGAACCCGCGTCCCCTGCATTGGAAGTGTAGAGTCCTAACCACTGGACAGCCAGGAAAGTCCCTATACTATTTTTTTTTTTTTTTTTTTTGGTCAAAAGGCTATTGGACCTCCCACTCCATCTTTACACCCAGGACTGGAATTCGATTACTGGAGTTTGACAGGATGTATCTGCGGCTCTCCTTTCGTAAGTTCCCAAACAATCTCTATTTTTCTTCCCAAAACTTCTTTCAAAGCTTCCCATTCTCTTGAAGTCTTTTACATCACCACTTCCTTCTCAGTCTTAGCAAATGAGCTTGCATCTTACTTTAAGAGTTACTCTCAAACTCGAGCATGAATCACAATCACCTGGGGGGATTATTAGACATAGATTTCTGGGCCCTCCCCCCAGAATTTCCAATGAAGTTGGTCTGGGGTAGCAGGTTAGAGTTTACTTTTCTAGTAAGCTCTTTGGTGATGTTGATGCTACTCGTCCAGGGAGGACACTTTAAGAACTACTGCTTTATTTATTTATTTTCTTAAATTTGGCCACACGGCGTAGCTTGCGGGATCTTAGTTCCCCGACCAGGGATAGAACCCGGGCTCCCACAGTGAAAGTGCTGAGTCCTAACCACTGGACTGCCAGGGAACTCCCGAGTACTACTGCTTTAGAGAAAACAACAGTGATTAAAAAAACATTACTGCCACTTCTTGACCTGTGTAAGTTCCCTACACTTTCCTCCTTTCTACCTATAACATTAAGCAGAAGACTAGATGTTTCCGCCTAGGATCTGGGTCTCAGTTCTGTCTACCTCCTCAGAGGTGGTTCAATCAACTTTTCATTTTTTTCTCCTCTATTTTCCAAAGTTTTCTCTCTACTGGCTTTCCCTTCTGAATAGGCATGTATCTGAATCTCTCTCATTTTATATATACAAAAAAAAGACAAAAGCAAAAAACAACTTCTCCTTGACACGATGCTGCCTTCTGTCTGCTTCCAGAACATTTATAACCCATCTTCTTGAAAGATTGATATGCTCACTGTTGCCACTTGTGGTAGGAAGAATCCTAAAGATGCCTCCCCCAAAATTCCTGTCCCTAGGTTTCTCGATCAAACACTAATCTAGATACTTCTGTGAAGGGATTTTGCAGGTAGAATTAGGTAATTAATCAGCTAAATTTAACATAGAGAGATTATCTGGGATTATCTAGGTGGACCCAATGTAATCACATGAGCCTTTAAAAGCAGAAAAGGAAGGCAGGAGAGATGATCCAGGTGGAGAGGTCAGGGAGATTTGAAGTGTGATCAAGATTGGACCAAAGTCAGCTATATATGACTTTGAAGATGGAGCTGGGGAATGTAGACCACCCCTACATGCTGAGAACAAGCTGGCAGAGAGCAAGACAATGGGGACCTCAGTCCAACAACCACGTGGAGCAGAATTCTGCCAACAACTGGGAAGAGTAGATTTTTCCCCAGAGTCTCCACCAGCCCACACTTGGATTAGCCTGGTGAGTGAGACCTGAAGCAGCCCTCTTGGCTTCTGACCTACCAGCTATGGCATAATAAGCTTATGTTGGGTTAAGTCACTACATTTGTGGTAATTTGTTATGACACAAGTAGGAAGCCAATACACCACTTCCTCATCTCCCATTCGCTCTTCTGCACAGTGTTTTCAACTTTCTCCTCTTCACTCTACTGAAACATTTATGATTAAGTTTTCAGTTATATTTTGTTGCTAAATCCCATGGATGCTTCTCAGGCCTATCTAACTTGATGCCTCTGCAGGATTTGATGCTGCTTCTGCAACTCTCACCTCCTGCGAATTCCATAATACTGCTCTCTACATTTTCCTGTCCTCTCTCTGTCACTTCTCATTTTTCTTCAATAGCTTCTTTTCCTCTGCTGTCACTGAAATATTTAAATTCCCCAGAGTTCTATTTTTAATTCTCATTTTATTACCTTCCCCTGATTCCTCTTTTTTTTTTTTCATGACTTCTACCACAGAATGATGGACAAAGCTGTCAGGGAGGAAAAACTCCCTTCTACACTGTTGGGTTCATGGTCTAGGGGCCTGTGAATTAAACATAGAAGAGAGATCAACAGGAGAAAAGTCACATGATTTTTATTAATGGGAGGTTGGGCCATCGATAGGGAACTATCAAGGGATAACAGTAAAAACATAAAAAATAGTGAGATATTATCTAACCACAATGAGCTATCACCTCACACCTGTTAGAATGGCTTTATCAAAAAGATAAGAAATAACAAGTATTGGAGAGGATGTGGAGAAAAGAGGAACCTTGTGCACTGTTGGCGAAAATGTAAATTGGTGCAGCTGCCATGGAGAACAGTATGGAGGTTCCTCAAAAAGTTAAAAATAGAACTACCACATGATCTAGCAATTCCACCCCTGGGTATTTATCCAAATAAAACAAAAACACTAACTCAAAAAGATATAGGCACCCTTGTGTTCATCAGAGCATTATTTACGATAACCAAGATATAGAAACAACCTAAATGTCCATCAACAGATGAGTGTTAAAGAAAATGTGATATATATATATATATATATATATGAATATTAGCCATAAAAAAGAATGAAATCTTGCCATTTGTGACAACATGGATGGACCGTGAAAGTATTAGGCTAAGTGAAATAAGTCAGACAGAGAAACACAAATACCCTGTGATCTCATTTATATGTGGAATCTAAAAAGCAAAACAAATCAAAATGAAACAAACAAGCTCAAAGATACAGAGAACGTATTGGTGGTTGCCAGAGGTGGGAGTTGGCAAAATGAGTGAAGCGGGTCAAAAGGTTCAAACTTATAGTTATAAAATAAGTAAGTCATGGGGATGTAATGTACAGCATGGCAACTATAGTTACTAAGAATACTGCATTGCATGTTTCAAAGTTACTAAGAGAGTAGACCTTAAACGTTCTCAACATGAGAAAAAATAATTCTGTAACTATGTATGATGACGGATGTTAACTAGACTTACTGTGGTGATCATTTCACAATATGTACAAATATCAAATCATTATGTTGTATATCAGAAACTAATATAATGTCAATTATACCTCAATAAAATAAAAGAAATTTGATAAAATTGTTAATGACTGTTATAGTATTATATTTTTGGCCTTCTGATGGTATTTCCTGTTGAATAAGAAGAATTACTTTCAAAGGAATGAATATCTAATGGAATTTAAATGATGATAATCCGAAACTACCAGCCCTGTTTACCAACTTAAATTGTATCAATAACGCAACTATCTTTCTACCTTTCCCAGAAAATGATATTACTTTTCCTGATCTTTTTCCTCTCACTTCCACAATATGTATTTTCCTTTTCATCTTGTGGTTCCTCTAGGGCCTCAATAATCAGTAAGCTTCATCTCATAAATGAACTCTATTCTATTGAGAGTAACTGGAGCAAAGTCTTATATATACTGTTTCCTGGATTAGTGAGAAATAGAGCCAAGATGAGTTAGTAATATCTACAATGGGAGTGGTTGTTCATATACAATAAATTTGCTTCTCCAAATTTAACCAAATGTTTGTATGATACCATTAGCATTATTTGACTAGACTGTGTGTCTACAGTCTTCAAGTGCTCAGGACCAGAAATTAAAGTAGGAATTAGAAATTAAAAAATCTTGAACAGATTTATTTTAATGAAAAAAAATGAAACCTCAGTAACACCAGTAGATCCTTTAACAAACCTTTGAATACTGTAACAGTGAAAATATCATCTTCTTGGCTCTGGACTTAAAATCTGAACTTTAGCTAACTACAAGTTTAATTAACTTGATGTAGTTAGAGTTGGTCAGAAAAAGGCTGACTGTCTCGTGTCTTATGGCCAACTAAATATATATTCATTAATTAGCCTTAGAACAATATTATTAACTGGAACTGCTGGGCTAAGCTCATCCTTAATCATGTTAATGATGATGTTATGTATTTCTGTGTGCTATTACTAGATATAAACATGCCACACAGATAAAATAAATAAAAAATAAACATTTTATTATATAAAGTTTAATAAAATGTTTATTTTTTGCATGGCAGTTCACAGCAAAGAAGTGAAACTCAAAGAAGTGTTTAGACCTGGAGGCTTACATATCATTTTTAACAAAGGGAAGGGGCTTTGGGCTTTGGGGGATGATAGATCAATGGGAAGTGGCTAGGAAATCTAGGGGGGCAAACCAATGGAAGATAAAGATGATTTTAGAGGTTTGTTGATGCAGACTCATCTTCATTGCCAACTTCAGTGATATGAGTCACTTTCTTCTCCCTCGTATGGGAGAACGGGCACCTTCACAAGGAAAATTTATGCCCTGCTTTTAGGCAGACAAAAGGAGGCCAGAGAATTTCTCTTACATCTGTTGATTCTCAGTTGCCTTCAGCTCAAAGTAATCCTTATGCCCAAATGGCATATCTTGGGGTGACATATCCTGATCCCCTTCAAAATCTTTATCTATAGCTCTATGACTATTATTATTTAATGAACATTTATCCTCTACCTGGTCCCACAGACACCTTAAGAAGAACTTGTCTTAAATTGCAGTCACCTTTTCTCTCACCTTTACTGGACCGAACTCTGCTCTTAGAGGGTCCATTTGTGAATAGCCTCAGCATCTACCCTGAATTAGCTAGGATTAGGATTGAATAACAGAAAACCCCAAATAACAGTGCATTAAAATAGATGTTGGGCTCTCCCACAAAAGAAATTCACAACCAGGCCAATCCAGGCTGGTATGGTGGCTTCTACACACCTGGACTATGTCTGTCTTTCTGCCTCAATATTATAGAACACGATTTCTGTAGCCCGGGTCACCACATGGTCCAAGACAGCTGCAGAGATCCTGCCATTGGGATTCTAGACAGCAGAAAGGAGGAAATGAGGAAGGTCATCTAAGACTGTAGGGGAGAATGACTATGGAACATGCTGCCACCTTAAATAAAGTTCTCCATTCATACATCACTTCTTGCAAGAAATACTTCCTGACCTTCTCTTTCACCCAGTTTAGGCTAATTTCTGTCCCTCTGAGCTGCCCTGACAGCCTGTATAGACTTGTAAACTAAAGGGCAGTATGCACACTATCTTGTATTTGTCTATTTCTCTGTCCATTTTCTCCTGTAGTGTCCAAACTCCTTGAAGGAATGGACCATGTCTTAATTATCTTTGCATCTCTAGGACCTAACAGTGCTTGGCTCTCAGTAAATGTTGAATTACTGAACGTGTGTCCAGAATAAAGCAGATTCTAAATACATATCTATTTCTCTACGATTAAATCGTATTTACATCAACCGTTCTAAAATTTAAAAAAGGTAGTAGAAAATGGGCCCGATGTTAGGGCTTTGTCATAAAACAAATGTAACACTTAGGTTTCTGGTACACGTGAGTGGAAAGAAGCGGTCTTACTTGGCATTGGAGGGGTACGGACTTTGGATAGAAGTGTGTTTTCATTTTGGCTCTGACACTTATAAGTCTTACAACCTCGGGGAAATTGTTTCACCTCTTTGAATTTTGGAATCATTTTCAGTAAAAATAGAGTCAATAACGGCGACCTTTCAGATTCTTGTAAGGAGCAACATAAAATATAACGTGAGCGGTCTGGTTTAACGCTTGCCACGTGGAAGAAAACCAAGGAATAATACTATGCTTAATTCTTTCTCCCCAACTTCTCTTTCTATCTCTTTGCTTGATTCCTCTTTTCTTGCTCCCCTTTTTTTCCCAGACAGATATCATGTCGATGGAATAAAGAACTCTGGGTACAAAGATGGGAGTTTGAATCTCAGCCCTGCCACGGACTGTATTTGTTATGTTTCTACACTACGTAAGCTGTTTTTATTTTATTCCTTGAGTTACATTTCTTTGTTTCACGCCCAGCCCCTACCATAGTGCTATGTACAGAGTTTATTCAGTCATATTTATTCATTAGGAAATATCCACCCGGCCCCTATGGTTTCTAGTTAAAGAGCCGCTCCTGGGGCAAGGATTTTCTTGGCAGGGGAGGGTGGACCAGTTCCGGGATGAAGCAGCAGCTGCTGACCTGGCCCATCACGACTAGCTTGGTCAGCACTTGATTGATGGGACATAGAAAGGAATGAAAACCAATCACGAAAGATGACCTTTCGTGGAATTAAGCAATTTGCAAGTAGCTGCAGAGATCCTGGGAACCCACGCCCTACTCCGCCCGGTAAGATCATGCAGCTTTGTTTTCTATTGGACTCACATCAAACTTGTTAATGTCAATAAGAAAGAAATCGAGCTAGTCTTTGTTGTGAGCCTAATGAAGCCTTTGCTGGTGCATGGAATTTCCCCCTTGGATTTTCCTCTCTTTGCCTTTTTCTGTTTCACTTGATTTAATGTCCTTCTTGGCGGTGGCTCTTTCACTTTTTATTTTCAAACAACAGAGGGGGAGATGGAGAAGGGGGAGAGAAGTTTAAAAACCAAGGAAGACTTTGAAGTGAGTGTTTACCCTTTCTCCAACGTGAGGCACTTGGATCCTCCGCAAACCAAGTCTGGGAACACTTCGCCTTAGACCGATGAGTGGTGAGGGAAAGGAGGGGTCCCATTATGTTGTGGGTTAGAATTCACACCAAGGGAGGGCTGAATCCCTTCCTCTCTGCTGAACCACTTCTCAATGTGCTGTTTCTCAGCTGGCAGGATTGGCAAGTTATGCCCTAACTTACTTCTAAGTGGTAAGTTAGGTTGTAGATCACACGAAATCCATCTCAAACTGACTTAATCCAAAGAGAGACTTTTAGCTCATCTAGCAGAAAACTCCCAGGTGAAGTTGGCTTTAGGTCATGTCATCAGAAATTAGTTCCTCTCCATCTCTTGGTTTGATAGTCAGATTTATTGGCAGGCTTCATGCGGTAGTTTCTGGAAACTGCAGGATAATATCTACCCAAGGTTAAGTTCAACAGAAGAAAACAGAGAAAAAGAGAGAAAGAGAGAGAGAGAGAGAGAGTGAATCTCTTTCCTGTAGTTCCTGCATAAATCCTGGGGTTAACTGTGATTGGACCAATTTGAGATGACTGGACCAATCACTGTGGCAAGGGAATGAAGTTTGCCAATAGGCCAGACCTAGGTCATATATTCTCACTGACCAATCACTGGACTAGGGAATTTGGGAACCATGACTGTCAAGCCTTCGTTACATACTCTACTCTTGATCTGGGGTGGATCCCACCCAGACCATATGGCCTGAGAAGAGAGAAGGTTTGTGTTCCTGCAATTAGAAAAGGAAATGTGACATACTATTGTCATTAAAAAAAGCAACAAAGAAAGGAATGACTTCAAGGCAACCAAACCAAACCAAACAATTATCCATAAAAACTGGGTGGTGGGGGGCTTCCCTGGTGGCTCAGTAGTTGAGAGTCCGCCTGCCAATGCAGGCGACACGGGTTCAAGCCCTGGTCTGGGAAGATCCCACATGCCGCGGAGCAACTAGGCCAGTGAGCCACAACTACTGAGCCTGCGCGTCTGGAGCTTGTGCTCCGCAACAAGAGAGGCCGAGACAGTGAGAGGCCCGTGCACCGCGATGAAGAGTGGCCCCCGCTCGCCGCAACTAGAGAAAGCCCTCGTGCAGAAACGAAGACCCAACACAGCCAAAAATAAATAAGCTTTCATTTAAAAACAAAAAACAAAAAACTGGGTGGTGGGTAGAGAGATGAAATTTCTCTTAAGTAGAATAATGCCATTCATAGCCACAGTTAGGCAATCATGATGAAGACTCTGGCTTAGTGCTTTATTCTCCTATTCCAATAATTATCATAGTCATAATCAGCATTTTAGTAATTACCATAATGATGTGGAATAGATAATCTTATGATACATTGTCTCATTCTATGTATATTAGTCTTGACAATTCCTTTTTACTTTAAACTTTGTTGTACACTACTCTTCGGTCTCCCACAAAGGCTGACGATCATATTCTTTCCTTTAAAATATTTATTTTTGGGGCTCACTAATTAGGAGAAAAAAAAATCCAGATCCCTTCTCACACCATAATCAAAAGTGTATTTTGGAGTATTTAAAACCTAACTATGACAAAAAAACTATATGTCAGAGGAAGAAATGTGGCAGAATATTCGGGGGTGAGAAGGACTTTTAAACAAAACTTTTTCTATTACATCAAAAAGAGGATTTATTTTCAATAAAGTACGTCATGGGCAAAGGTTGCAGAGAGAGGAAAGATTCGAAGAAGATATTTGCAATATCTAAAACTGACAAGGGCGTGTTTTCTAGGATATACAAAGCACGTCTACAATTCAACCAGAAAACATCATAAACCCCAATAAAAGAAATGGGCAAAAGATATGGAAAGGCAATTTGCAGAAGAGGAAACTCTGAAAGGCCAACAAGTGTATGAAGAGACATTAATAATCAGAGACATATCATTTAGAAAAATAATGTACTAATATACTATCATTAGACAAAGAAAAACTTGAGAGCAGAATTATCGAATATTGGTGGTCGGGTGGGGCTAAGTACCAGTGTACCTGCTAGTGAAGGTATAGACAGGTGCAACTTTTAAATGAGCAGTCAGGAAGCACTTAGTTAAATTAAATGTCTACCTATGATCTAGCAAGTCTTTTGGGGGGTAAATGTGCCCCAATAAAATTTCAAGTCCATTGGGGGGTCATGTATGAGGATGTTTTTTGTACTAATGTTTGGGGAGGTGATGTGTCAGTCCGGGTCCAATCAGGAGAGAGAAATCACGCAATAATTTGAGCAGGAAAATTGAATATAAAGAATGATTGGTTTTGATAGGGTATTGGAGTAATATGGTATTGGTTAGTGAGAAGTAAATAGAACGCTAAAGAATACAGGAGTCGCAGGTATAAGGAGTAGCCATGCCCCCTGCCCTGAAATCGTGTGCCCAACGAATGGTCTTGTCCTCTTCCAGGGTTACGGTATAGACCTTGTTGGAGAGGGCTTGTCTGTGGCTCATTGCATGGCAGAGAAGTCACTGGGGTGCCTCGACAGTATAACTGGCTGGAAATCCATCCTCTAGTGTTTGCCAGAAATTCACCCTCTGGGGTGCTGGGCAAAGCTGTTGGTGGGGAGGGGGTCACTGCCAATGCTCTGATGCAGAACTGCATGGAGCGGGGTGCTAGTGGGACCTGCTGGGGGCCGGAGGCACGCTGCTGCAGAACTGCCTGATTGCAGCAGGGGGGACAGTCCTGGGGAAAACTGGTGGCCTCAGGGTGCTGTGGACTGCACGACAGGTGCCCCACACTTGAGACCAGCTTGTACTCAGACCCCTGATGAGAGGGCAGAGCCAGGAAAGAAACCCCTTGCTCCTGAAATGTTTCTTTTTTTTTTTCTTTCTTTTCTTTCTTTCTTTCTTTATTTTGGCTGCGTTGGGTCTTTGTTTCTGTGCACAGGCTTTCTCTAGTTGCGGCGAGTGGGGGCTACTCTTCCTTGCGGTGCACGGGCTTCTCACTGCCGTGGCTTCTCTTATTGCGGAGCATGTGCTCTAGGCGTGCGGGCTTCAGTAGTTGTGGCACGTGGGCTCAGTAGTTGTGGCGCACAGGCTTAGTTGTTCTGCGGCATGTGGGATCTTCCCGGACCAGGGCTGGAACCCGTGTCCCCTGCCTTGGCAGGTGGATTCTTAACCACTGCGCCACCAGGGAAGTCCTCCTGAAATGTTTCTCCATCTTCCTGCATCTACTGAGGAAGCTTACCATTGTGTCAGCTGACAAAAGAAAAACATTAAAAGGGGCCATATTCATATCTGCAGGGCAGGCAATACACTGATAACAGGCACAGGTCAGGAATCACGGGGGGAGAAGATTAAAAGCCACCCTATAAAGCCGAGAGATGGAGAGGAACTAACTTGTTTGCTATGTGGAGGATGGAAATAAAAGTAAATATAAACTCAAAAAGGAAAGCTTTTACAGATAATTATGACAGTGTACCAAGAACTGAAGGGTATGATGAAATTAACTCTTTCCCCATGAGTCTAAAATTTTTAAAAAAACACATTTTTTTTTTTTTTTTTACCATGACAAATGTTCAGACAATATATTCTTAGTGTTCAACAAATACTTGAGTTACCTAGTCTTTTGGGGTGAGGGACATCTTTTCATTAGTTTGAGGACTAAAGGAAATATTACCAAAGCAGTGGTATAGGCTATGATGAAAACACACAAAAAAAAAGAAATTAAAAAATATAAATAATTAAAAAACTGTTGTAGATATAGAACATTTAGAATACAAAAGATTTGTTTAAAAGGGGGAAAAGCCTAAAGAAAGATGATTTTCTTTGAGTCACAAGGCATGCTGATTCACCTATATATAACTGAAGTAACGAAACAGTGAGATCATGGAAACTCAGTAAACTGTCACAAGGTAGCTGGTTAAAATAAGCCTTCTGTGACCAAAATAGTTTACAATCTAGTGTTCTAACAGTTTACTGTAGCAAGTACTTTAACAAATGTAGTTTCCTATAACAAATATTTATAGTATCAAAATTGTCAGTCAACAGCGCTTGGGACTATTAAAACAAACCTTTCAATATTACAGGAAAGTTCTTTGCTATTCTCAGTAAACAGTCTCAAACAGAAACTCAACTTTATGCTGACAGAACACAGAACAAGTCTACATTTAACGTGAATTTTATGATTTGTTGCCTGTGAACGTTCCCTAAGCTTTTCCTCGAGTCTAACCAGATGGAATATCTAGTAGAACACTTTGTCTTTTCAAAGTTCCCATTCCACAGTCTTCCAATTCTTTGCAAGCTTCTCATTATCCTGCTAATTAGGTTTTGTAGCCTTTGGCTTCAGTTACATTTTCTAGTCAAGTTTGAATTTTAAAATCTGGGGCAACTCTGAAGGAGAAATGTTATCAGCGGGCTGTGATTTCTCTGGTGGGCGCTAGGAGCCCATCACTTACCATGACTGTGAGGTATGATTCTGGAATTATACATTTTAGCCTGATGGGCACTGGAGAAATAGGTTACCACACCAAGGCCAAGTGTTTTGAAGTCAAGCATTCTGTTCCTGTTTCTTTGTGTTCCCCGCATGAAATGCAGATGTATAATAAATGCCATGTACGTATTGAAATGGGTTCTCCTGCTCTTTTGAATTCAGCAGCAAAACCAAAGAGAATATAAGTAGCAAGTAAATAATGTTAGATTATGGCCCAGATCCACACCTTGGACTTTATGTTCTTCGGGTTCATGCTGCTGTTGTCTGAAATATTTCTGTATGCAGAGTGATGTTTTCCTCTGGGGCCCTAGAGACTCCTTGGCTAAAGCTCAGAGCACACGATTTTATTTTAACTGCATAACCGATCTTACAGGAATCCTATGTCATCAATTCCAAGTTGGTGAGCAAATGGTTATCCACCAGGGCCAAATAATGAGTGGTAATATGCCAATAATATCCATCTCCCAGCTTAGGAAAGAAAATTCTGAAATTACTCACTGCAGTATGAATTTGATAAGAGATGTCATTTACAGAACACTCTATGACATAAATCACAGCAAGATCCTTTTTGACCCACCTCCTAGAGAAATGGAAATAAAAACAAAAATAAACAAATGGGACCTAATGAAACTTAAAAGCTTTTGCACAACAAAGGAAACTATAAACAAAACGAAAAGACAACCCTCAGAATGGGAGAAAGTATTTGCAAATGAAGCAACTGAAAAAAGATTAATTTCCAAAATTTACAAGCAGCTCATTCAGCTCAATATCAAAAAAACAAACAACTCAATCCAAAAATGGGGAGAAGACCTAAATAGACATTTCTCCAAAGAAGATATACAGATTGCCAACAAACACATGAAAGGATGCTCAACATCACTAATCATTAGAGAAATGCAAATCAAAACTACAATGAACTATCACCTCCCACGGGTCAGAATGGTCATCATCAAAAAATCTACAAACAATAAATGCTGGAGACGGTGTGGAGAAAAGGGAACCCTCTTGCACTGTTGGTGGGAATGTAAATTGATACAGCCACTATGGAGAACAGTATGGAGGTTCCTTAAAAAATTAAAAATAGAACTAACATACGACCCAGCAATCCCACTACTGGGCATATACCCTGAGAAAACCGTAATTCAGAAAGAGTCATGTACCAAAATGTTTACTGAAGCTCTATTTACAATAGCCAGGACATGGAAGCAACCTAAGCGTCCATCAACAGATGAATGGATAAAGAAGATGTGGCACATATATAAATGGAATATTGCTCAGCCACAGAAAGAAACGAGATTGAGTTATTTGTAGTGAGGTGGATGGACCTAGAGTGTGTCATACAGAGTGAAGTAAGTCAGAAAGAGAAAAGCAAATACCGTATGCTAACACATATATATGGAATCTAAAAGAAAAGGTTCTGAAGAACCTAGGGGCAGGACAGGAATAAAGTTGCAGACATAGAGAATGGACTTGAAGACATGGGGAGGGGGAAAGGTAAGCTGGGACGAAGTGAGAGAGTGGCATGGACATATATACTCTACCAAATGTAAAATAGATAGCTAGTGGGAAGCAGCCACATAGCACAGGGAGATCAGCTCGGTGCTTTGTGACCACCTAGAGGGATGGGATAGGGAGGGTGGGAGGGAGACTCAAGAGGGAGGAGATATGGGGATATATGTAAATGTATAGCTGATTCACTTTGTTATAAAGCAGAAACTAACACACCATTGTAAAGCAATTATACTCCAATAAAGATGTTAAAAAAAAAAAGATGCCATTTAATTTAGCCTTTGCTAGAGCTGTAAGGAAAATTCATCTGGCAAAGGGTCCTTCTACGTAGTTTTCCTATTAAAGTTTAGATTTCTCTTTTTTGTTTATTTGGGTTTTTTTTTGCCACACCGCACAGCATGTGGGATCTTAGTTCCCTGACCAGGGATCAAACCCGCGCCCCCTGCAGTGGAAGCACGGAGTCTTAACCACTGGACCCCCAGGAAGTCCCAACATACAAATATTTGAGGGTAGTTAATATATTAAGTAATTAGGCATAGTACCTGCAAGGTCGGATCTTAACAAACGGCACCGCGAAAACACAGGAAATCTTCAAGTGAGCTTTATTAGGGAGCGCTCCCGGGCGAGGTTCACTGGTCCGCGAGAAAGGGGCCAGAGAAGTCGCACCGGGCGAGGGTTGGGCAAGATTTTATAGGGGAAGAAGGGAAAGGGGTGTGGTGAATCTGGGAGGGCGCAGGGTATTCCTTATTTGGTGGTCTTTTTGGGTATCCTGGGGGACCGTTAGTCCCGTCCCTCGAAAGGCGGGAAGGCTGGGCCAGGTGCAAAGTCCCCAGGTCAGTTCCTGGAACTGGGTGGTCCGGAAAGTCTCCCGGGCAGTTTCTGGAACTGGGTGGTCCGGAGAATTTCGGTCTGATGCAACCTGTGAATCTGATTGTGTTCCCCTGCCTCGGGCCAGTTGGCCTTACAGTAACTTGGCTTTCAGTTTATGTGATTTGCCAGAAACAATTAACCAGATCATTCAGGAGTGGAAACTGGGGTAGTAAGTTTCCATGGGGTGTGTGTGTGTGGTCAGTGGTGCTTGAGGGAGAATCAGGAAAGGTCCGAGTCTGGGAGGTCCTAGATTTTACAATACGCTTCATTGAGTATCTCAGAAAGATATTGGACAACTAAAGCTCACCAAAAGTTGTGGGCATGGAAAGCAAGAGAAACGGGAAAATACATCTCCAAAAGGTGAGTAGAATGCTGATCATTAACTTGGCTTATGTCATAAGTTTTCTGAAATCTGGCTCCATCTCTGTTTTGCTTAATTGTACTGAGGTCAGTGTGTACATTTCAGGTACAATAGAGGGTCTGAACATTCTACCTTTAACTAAATATTCTTTTAATGCCTACGTATTAAACAAAGTTTCCTACTCAGTATACCTGGGTATATACATATATAAAACTTAAGAGGAGAAATGTGATGGGTGTGCACTTATTATCTGTCTCCCTTATACTCAGGCTATTTTTTTTTAAATTGGAGGATAGTTGATTTACAATGTTGTGTTCGTTTCAGCGGTACAGCAAAACGACTCAGTTATACATAGGTGATTGTGTATCTATTCTTTTTCAGATTCTTTTCCCTTATAGGTTATTACGAAATACTGAGTAGAGTTCCCTGCGCTGTGTAGTAGGTCCTTGTTGTTTATCTATTTTATATATAGTAGTGGTACACAGGCTATTTCTGAGACACGAGGAGAGATGGTCTCATAATGGTCTTATAATGACGGGGTTCATAAATTCTGACACTACAAACAGTGTTTCAACATTAAGTAATCCATCTTGAGTAAACGAAATGAAAGAAAACAGAAAGCCTAGTTGCTGCATAAGGGGCGAAGTTTGTAAAACGATGTAGGTAAAAGGGTAAGTTATCAAAACAGCCAGATGAGTGTAGGTAAGTGGAAGGGTAACCTACTTCAATAATGTGCTGAGCTACTGGGATAACAGAATATTTACCTAAGACAAGGAGCACACATTTGCCATGGCATCAATGATCTTTTCATTCTTTCCATCCGAGGAAAGCGATTTCACTTCCATACAGCAGGTGGCAGCATTGTGGGACACAATCCCTGCTCAGCCATGGTTGGCTGACTTTGATGAATCCGACAAGGCAGAAATGCTTGTTTGCATTACAAGAGACTGTAGTGTCTTAGAATTTCATTAGGAAGAGAAAGACCACACTTATTGCTTTACAATCATTTAACATTTTCAATATGTCCTTAGAGCAGGCAAATAAGGTAGCTGTGTTACAAGCTCCTGGGTGGCTATTTCAAAATTAGAGATAAGATTTTGTTAAATTCTTGCCCTCAGTGAAAATAGATCTGCTTTTAATTATATTTACAAAATAATATTATTATTATATACATCTTGGTGAGGTTACAGTCTGAAAATAATCATTGTGTTGCTAAAGCCAGACTATTAGTTTTCAGCTGGAGAAGTTATTCTTTTACGTATTTTATTTTCTTGATTCTGTTCATATTTTGAAGAATGCCTTCTTTAACAATAATAACTGGCGAATTTCTACCATTTGCTGAGTTTTGTTCAGAACATTTAAATTCTTAGATTATGAGCTCCTCGAGAGTAGCCATTGTGTCTTAATTATGGTATATTATCAACACTTTTTTTTTCTTTTTCTTTTTGGGCTGCACCACGATGTGGCATGCAGGATCTTAGTTCCCCGACCAGGGATCGAACCTGTGCCCCCCTGCAGTAGAATTGCGGAGTCTTAACCACTGGACCACCTGGGAAGTCCCTGTGGTGTATTAATTATCAATACTGATAGAATCCATGTAAAAATAATGATATTTAATATTTATTGAGGGCCTACTCTGTGCCAGTCACTGTTCCAAATGCTTTACATGTATTAATACATTTAATTCTCATCACAAGGCTCTAAGGAAGATACTAATATTATCTCTGTTTTATAGGTGAGGAAAGGAGGCACAGAGAGATGGCACTAGAGGCACTAGAGAATTTCCGGGATATGATAATCTTGGTTATTTTCTGGTTTCTGAATGGTTTTTTGGTTTGGTATCCCTCAGAATGCTAAACTTGTGAGTTCCTTAAAAGTTGATGCAAAACAACGTTTCATATATTTTATAAATTGTATTTTTCCGTGTATGGAAATGCTGTGTGATTCCACTTATAGGAGGTCCCTAGAGTAGTGAAATTCACGGAAATAGGATGTAGAATGGGGGTTACCAGGCCCTGGGGAAAAGGAGAAATGAGGACTTCTTTAATGGATATAGGATTTTACTTTTGAGAGATGAAAAAATTTCTGGAGATCTGTCAACACATCAGTGTGAATATACTTAACACTACTGAACTGTACACTCAAAAATTGTTAAGATGGTAAATTTTGTGTTATGTTTTTATCATAATTAAAAATGAAAAAAAAAAAAGAAACTTGTCCAAGAGGGACAAACTAAACATCATCTTTTGTCATTATGTAGTAGATTGTTTGTAGTTAATTAAAATTTCATTTGAGGCTCTTAACACATTAAAATCATATTTGTTGGACCAGGAAGCAAAGTAGCATGTTTGCTTCTCTTCTTTTAATGTTCCTAACCATGAACTCTTAAAGAAAATCCATTTGAAATGCCAAAGCCCTTGATAAGGAGCCTTAATGGTATGCAAACGTTTTTGTGTGTGTGTGTGATAAAAAACACAACACAATTTACCGTTTTAGCCATTTTTAAGTGGATATTCAGTTCTGTTAAGTGTATTCACATTGTAGTGCAACAGATATGTACAACCTTTTCGTCTTGCAACACTGAAAGTCTAAACCCACTAAACCCTAATTTGTTACCTCCCGACCCCAGTCTTTTCTGCTTTCTGTTTCTATGACTTTGATGACTTTAGATGCTTCATATGCAAGCAATTGTACAGGATTTGTCCTTTTGTGACTGGTTTATTTTGCTTGGCATAATGGCCTTGAAGTTCATTCATGTTAATGCATGTGACAGGATTTTTCTTCTTTTTTAAGGCTGCGTAACATTCCATTGTATGTATATACCACATTTTCTTTATCCATTCATCTGTTGATCAACATTTGGGTCGCTTCCACCTCTTGGCTATTGTGAATGATACTGAGAAGAACTTGGGTGTGTAGATATCTCTTCAAGATCCTGCTCTGAATTCTTTAAATTCTTTAAAAAATTCTTTAAAAAATAAAATTACCACATGATCTAGCAATCCCCAAAAGTGGGATTGCTAGATCATGTGGTAATTTTATTTTTAATTTTTTGAGAGACCTCATACTGTTTTCCATAATGGTTGAACCATTTTATATTCTCACCAACAAGATTTCCAATTTTTTCACATCTTTGCCAACGCTCGTTATTTTCTGTTCTTTTGATAGTGACCATCCTAATGGGTGTGAGGTGATATCTCGTTGTGGTTTTGATTTGTATTTCTCTTGTGATTAGTGATGTTGAACAGTTTTATATGGTTATTCATATATCTTCTTTGGAGAATTGTCTACTCAAATCCTTTGACCATTAAATTGGGTTATTTATTTTCTTGTTGTTGAGTTGTAGAAATTCCTTATAGCCTCTGGATATTAACTCCATCAGATATATGATTTGCAAATATTTTCTTCCGTTCCTTAGGCTGCCTTTTCACTCTGTTGATTGTTTCCTTTGATGTGCAGTAGTTTCCAGGTTTGATGTAATACTATTTGTCTCTTTTAGCTTTTGTTGCCTGTGCTTTTGGTGTCATATCCAAGAAACCATCGCCAAATCCAATGTCCCAAAGCTCCCCCTCCAATGTTTTCTTCCTGTTTTATAGTTTTAGGTCTTACATTTAAATATGTAATTCATTTGGAATTAATTTTTGTATATGGTATAAGGTAAGGGTCCAACTTCATTCATTTGCATGGGGATATCCAGTTTTCTCAGCACAATTTGTTGAACGAGCTGTCTTTTTCCCATTGTGTAGTCTTGGCACCCTTGTTGAAAATCATTTGCTATATATGCAGGGGTTTATTTCTGGGCTCTCTGTTCTATTCTATTGGTCTATGTATCTGTCTTTATGCCAGTACCACACTGTCTTAATTACTGTCACTTTGTAGTAGGTTTTGAAATCAGGAAGTGTGAGGCCTCCAAGTTCATCCTTCTTTTTCAGGATTGTTTTGGCTATTCAGGGTTTCTTGAGATTCCTTATTAATTTTAGGATGGTTCTAATTCTGAAAAAGTGCCGTTGGGATTTTGACAGGGATTGCATTGAATCTATAGATTGCTCTGGGTAGAATGGATATTCCATAAACATTTTTTAAATGGAGATGAAAAGTGTCAATAAAGGCACAATGTGTTAATGTACTAATTACTCCTAGTTTGTAAAGATTACCATAAATATGGTACAGTGGGAAGAATCCTAGACTTTGAAACAGAAGATTTGGATTTAAATAATTACTTTGCTCTGTGACCTCATGCAAATGACTCCATATCTCTGAGCCATAGTTTTTTCATCTTTAATGAGGATAATAATCCTTTGTGTCTCCTAGAATTACTGAATGGATTGAATGAGTTAATGGCAAAAGAGCACTTAGGAATATTCATGATTATAATTATAAAATTATGATCCATACTAGTAATGCTTTACATTTACATGACAAATTATATAGGAAGTCTATGCTTTATGTCAGAGTAGACTGTCTTAGCTTGTGAAGTGATAGAAGACAAAGAGTAGTGCTTGTTTACTTTTTGTATGTGTCACCTAGAAACACAAACAACAAATTTCTGGGCAAGCTTCCTGGTGATGCTGCCAATGATAGTTAAGATGGTCGTGGATGATATTCCCAAGCAGCAAAAGACAGTTTTACTTAGGAAAGAGATACATCTGTAGTTTGACTCTCTTAAGAGAGCCCACTTAAGATACCCCTTATTATATGTGTGGACTTTTTAGAAAGTGGAATTTCTTTTTTCTTTTTTTTCTTGTTGTTTTGTTCATCCTACCACCTAGAGATCTAGCACCCACCGCTGTTAACATTCTGGGACAAATTTCCTTCCTGTTTTTCTATACATATTTTTACGTAGCTGAGCTCCAACTCTAGATGTCATTTTGCATATCCTACTTTTCATATTTAAAAACATACTGTAGTCATATTCCTATGTCTTTAACGCTCCATAAAATCATATTGATGGCTGCATAATGTGATGCATTTAACCAATTGCCTACTGTTGGACTTTTAATATTATTCAATTTTTAACACTAATACTAGGATTTTGTTGCTTCCGCTAAGGAAGAACTGATCCAGACCTGACTTTGTTCCTTTCTTAGGAGAACGAGCCAGACTCTCTGGGCCAAAGAACTATGGTTCGTATGAGAATTTTCCATCAAGGAGGATGTAGAGGTCTCTCTGAGATTTAATGGGGTCTTCAAGGACTCTCTGATATCTGTACCCACGTTGGTCCCCCAACATTTTCTTTTGTGAAGATGGGAACAGCACGTGGTATTGCCATTTCCTCTTTTTAAACCATCACCAGGCTGTCATTTCAGCAACATCTTAACAAATGAAAATCCTCCTCTGCGTCAATAGTAATTATAGGAATTTATCACAATTGCCAATCAAGGTGTTCTGAAGAGACTCATCTTTCTTGTTCAATTATCTTTCACTGCACGCAAACAGTGAGTTATCTTTAGGAAATCAATTGCAGGGAGATTACAGCTTTCACGGAGTGATATAACCTTGCCAACTGTCTTGTTATACATAATTCCTCTACCAAGAAATTCAGCTGGGCTCATATGACTTACTTTTTGGATTCATATTTCAATGCAGAAAAAGTGGACAAGTCAACTTCTAAAAGCCCAGGAAGGAGGTGGAGGCAAGGACCAAGACACTTGCAGCTGCTTAAATCATCACCCCAGTAGAGGTCAGTAGGCTGGAGCTTGTCATCACAAGGGACTTCGATCCAATGGATTTGGGGGGAACAGTTGGTTACAAGTGGTAGATGTCATTGGCTACTCTTTTTTTTTTTTTTTAACATCCTTATTGGAGTATAATTGCTTTACAATGGTGTGTTAGTTTCTGCTTTATAACAAAGTGAATCAGCTATACATAGACATACATCCCCATATCTCCTCCCTCCCTATCCCACCTCTCTAGGTGGTCACAAAGCACCGAGCTGATCTCCCTGTGCTATGCAGCTGCTTCCCACTAGCTAACTGACTACTCTTTACATACCTACACTAGAAGAAACTCAAGTTGGAGGATACTTGAGGCAATTAGTGAACTCTTAAAAAAACAGTAACATAGGAGGTTTTTCTGAAAAGCCATGGCGATATGGAGTGATCAGGGATCATTTCATGCAGCAGTCGGAGAAAGTTCATTTTAGCATTTAATCTCTGCTGCAGGTTCCCACATCAAATGTATGGCTCATTGATGCTATAACAAGATGGTAACTAACATGTTATTAACCCAGAATTACTAGGGATTTACCATGGGGTTTTTAAATGAACTTGATTTAGCAATTTTTATATTTACTGGCTGTGCCCAGTGCATGTTTTCTTCTTGGAACATGTGTGAATATGCTACGTGATGCCAGCGGTCATGAAAATCAGACAAAATCTTAGACTCTCACATTAGCATGATCCACCCTGGCTTGGCATGTGTATAAAATAGATATGCTATTATACACTTTGGGATTGGGAGGTTATTAGCAGAAGGCAGAAGGACTTCTTTTAAGTTACGCGTCACTACCATGTTAATCACTTCTTCTGTGAGTTATTTCGTTTAATGCTCACCTCAACACTATGAGATCAGACTATTACTATTCCCATTTTACAGATCAGGAAACTGAAGCACTTGCCCAAGGTCACAAAGCTAGGAAATGGCAGAGGAGGGGTTTGAACCCGGCCAGTGGACTCTGAAGTCCATGTTCAATGGCTCTTTCCTTACTGTGTTCTCTAACAAGGACCCCTGGGGGCCCTGCACTAACAGTCATGCATGAAGGCACAACACCTTCATTATCTCAGTCTGTTGGGCATTGCCTTTCTTGAGAATATCAGACCATTTCCCTATATGGAAGCTTGGTCTCTCCTTGGTAGATGGATAAATGCAGCTTCTGGGGAAGGACAGATTGCAAGGGCTGCACTCGACTCCTAGTTTTGCACAAACACTTGTCTGATTTGGGGTAAGTCACTTAATATTTCTAGCCTCAGTTGCTTCATTTTCTTTTTTTTTGATATACAATTTTTAAAGGTTACTTTCCATTTACAGTTACTAAAAAATATTGGCTGTATTCCCCACGCTGTACAATACATCCTTGAGCCTATCTTGCTTCCATATTTGGCAATTGTAAATAAGTCTGCTATGAACATTAGGATGAATGTATCTTCTTGAATTAGTGTTTTTGGTCGTTTTTGGATATAAACCCATGAGTGGAACTGCTGGATCAGGCTTCATTTTCTTTTTAAAAGATAAAATTGCATCAGTTGAAGGCTTCGACCCCTTCCAGAAACTGGATTTTTAATTCTATGGAACTAATCGTTTTAGACACCTTCCTGAATTCTCATATAGTTTCAGGGCTCTGTAACATAGTTCTAAAATCGTGAATTGAGACAGAAGGCCTGGTTAGGAACATGATGACATTATTCTCAAAGGGCCACTAAGGCTGGAAGAAGGAAGGTGTGAGGCAAGGAAGACAAGGCTCTGAGGGAGGGTGGCCAATGCAAGAGGATCCGATGGGGACAGTCGAGGAGAAGGGAGTAGGGCTGGCATTGTCAGGGGTCAAACACAGTGGAACTTGCAAGGGAAAATGACTGAACATAAGAACTGTTGATGGTGGGACCTAAAATGGAAATCTGATTTGAAAGTTAAATGAAGCCTAGGGTAGTTTGTCGGTGTCTAAAGAATTTTTAAAATAAAGTGGAATGGAACAGAATAGAATTGAATAGAATAAAGTAAAACAAAAAAATAAAGTAAAATAAAATAAAATGCTAAGCTTCTCTATCTGGACAGTCAATGTCCAGTTTTTAGGCAGATTTCTGTGCTATTTGGATATGGGACACACACACGTGTTGGATGGCTTTCTGGTTTTGCACAGGTAGGGCTGTTGCTGTTATATTCGGTGCTTTGTGTGGAAAAGGTCCCCCAGGGCAGGCATAGCCCCTTGGGAATGTGGCTTGGGAGCCAATCACGTGTTTGTGAGAAAGGTGCTCCTTCTTGCAGGCAGCTCTCCGTGTGCCAGGGACGTGACCAGGTGCGGGGGCCAGATGCTGGAGGTCACCCCGCTTTGCTGCTCACCCAGGCACCGTTGTGTGTATTCAGCTTGCACGCCGACCCGCAGCACCTCCACCTTGGGAACAGGGGTCCTGATGCCGGAAGAATCAGAGGCTTAGCCCATGTCTCTACAGGGTTAAATGTTCTCTGTCTATGTGACTGGCCTTCTGTCTGCAGAGCGAAATTGAGATGTCTCCCTGATTCTGTTCCTCCTGTTTATAGGCTGCGGCTCCTGATGGATGTCAGGGGTGCTAATACTCATTGGTTCTACAGGTTGATAGACTGAGATAGCACAAGGGCATAAAATCAACCTGCCAGTCCTAGTTTCTCTCTTTGATCTAGTTATGAGCTTAGCAGCCAAAATAGTTTATGACCCTCTCCTGTCTGGAGAGGATGTTGGGGGCAACCCTGCTCCGAGAAATAATGTCCTTGCTCTAATTCAGCCAGCAACCGAGCAAATCAAAACGAGGGTCGCAAGCATTTGGAGTCAGTACCTTTTCTTCCAGAGTGGGAAGGGTGAGGGCCTTGGAAACAGCAGCCTTTGAATCAAAGCCCAAGGCCAAACGCAGTTTGATGGTCCTTCCCGTGCCCTCAGCATCCTCTGGGGCCCTGACTCACAAATCTATAGAAGGTGGCAGCTCTTTACCCTGAAGGGGCCTTGGAGCATCTTCCAGTTCTGTGCAAGCTTCTGTCATTGCTAGAAGCAAACGCTACCCTCTGAGCCTCCAGGGCTTCATGGTACAGGACCTCCGAGCATCTTGGAAGCTGGTGGGGGCAGGGATTGTGGGTAAGTAGTCAGCAGAGAAACCAGCTGATAAACGTTTACGAAAGGAATGTACTACTTTTTCTCTTGTCCTCCTTTGTTACGGCAGAAACAATAAAACAACATAAAATGAAATTTAAAAAAACAATGTAACCCACAGCCCCCCATCTCTACACAAGTATTTTCCCTTTTGCACATTGACTCCCGTTCTTGTATCGGTATAGTTACACAGTTCCACATCAGCGATGCAATTTGTAATATATTAGGTGAAGGTAGTCAAATACTAAATGTCTTCTCCTATTTCTTCTTCCTGTCTTCCTGTTTCTCAATTTTAATGGCTGGATAATATTCATATGTTAAAGTAAGAACATACTTTCAAAACCTTGCTCTTTAACCTTTATTCCTTCTCTGCCCTTACATCTTTCTTAACTTCATCCTGCATGGACAGGAAGGCGTGCATATCATGTTTAAACTTTAGAAAATATTCTGGGCTGGCCAAAACCGAGATAATGGAAACATGAAGGTCTTGCCTTCAATAATTATACTTTATATCACTTGTCATCAGTAAATTTATATTGGAAAATCCTCCTGTAGTTTGTAAAACCATTTCAGGCATGTTATCTCATGAGATCCTCAACACAAGTGTATGGTAGATCTTTTCTCACTTTTATAGATGAGGGAAAAGAACCACATAAAAGGAAGTGGCAGTTCCAGGATGTGAAGTCAGACTTCTGACTCACTGTCCAGTGAACTCCTATTCACCCTTCAAAGCCCAGATCACACATAATGATTTCTCAGTAACTTTTGTTATCAGTGTTCCCCTAAATTTCATTCTCGTAGAGTGAAAATTTCCCTTCCTTGCTTTAAAAAAAATTGTGGTAAAATGGACACAACATAAAATTGACCATCCTAACCATTATTAAGTCTACAGTTCAGGAGCATGAAGTACATACGCTCTGTTGTGCGGCCATCACCACCATCCATCTACAGAATGTTTTCATCATCCCAAACAGAAACTGTACCCATTAAATACTAAGCTCCCCATCCCCTTCAGCCTCTGGTAACCTCCCTTATTCTTTCTGTCTTTAGGAATTTGCCTATGCTAGGCACCTCATATAAGTGGGACCATACAATATTTGTCCTTTGTGACTGATTTATTTTACTTAGCATAATGTCCTTAAGGTTCTTTTTTTTTTTTTTTTTTGTTGCGGTACGCGGGCCCCTCACTGCTGTGGCCTCTCCTGTTGCGGAGCACAGGCTCCGGACGCGCAGGCTCAGCGGCCATGGCTCACGGGCCCAGCCGCTCCGCGGCATGTGGGATCTTCCCGGACCGGAGCACGAACCCGTGTCCCCTGCATCGGCAGGCGGACTCTCAACCACTGCGCCACCAGGGAAACCCCTCAAGGTTCTTTCATGTTATAGCATGTATCAGAATTTCCTTTCTTTCGAAGACTGTAAAGTATACCTCTGTGTGTGTGTGTGTGTGTGTGTGTGTGTGTGTGTGTCTGTGCATCACATTTTGTTTATTTACTTATCTGTTGATGGAGACTTGGGTTGTTTCTATCTTTTGCCTTTTATATATAATGCTGTGAACATGGGTGTTTAAGTGTTGGAGTCCCAACTTTTAATTTTTTGAAAGTGGAATTGCTGGATCCTAGAAGTGGAATTGCTGGATCATGTGATAAATCTCTGTTTAACTTTTTGAGGAACCACCAGTTTTCCATAATGGCTGCACAATTTTATATTCCCACTCGTGATGCCCAAGAGTTCCTATTTCTCTCACTAACAGTTGTTTTTGATAATAAGCGTCCTAATGGGTGTGAAGTGGTACCTTCACTGCCTTTTAAACATCTATTAAACATGTCTCTATTGCCCACTCCACGCCACGTGCCATCTTGCGTGGTTTATGTGCCTGAATCCTGTGGGAGACGGTGAGGCATCTGAAGACGGGAACGGCATATCCCCAGTCCCTAGAATGATTTGGCAGGGCACAGGTGCTCAAGAAATGCTTGTTGAGTTGAATTCTGACTGCTCACTAGCTCCTCATTCTGAGTTGCCCACTGCCATTTCTTTTTCAGAAGTGCCCTTTCACTGTTTTGGCAGATGAGGGAATGATGAAGATGAAAAGGGTTTTTGTCCCCTGAGGAGTCTGTGTGGAATAATGAACCATTGCTGGACATCATTTGGCCTTTCCATTTCTTCACAGCTACCAAGAGCCTCACAACTTCACTGCACCTTCCCTGGTTTTTATTGAATGAAATGCTTGCGAGCACCTCTTGTATGATAGACAGTGGGTGGGCGCTCAAGATGCAAAGTTGAACAAGACACAGTGCCTGCACTCGAGAAGTTCGTGGTCTGTTGGGGGAAATACATATAAACAGAGCAATAAAACAGCGTGGAAAGGGCGCTGTATACTATACTGTGACGAGAACGAGGAAGATGGAACTGACCGTGTGGGGGAACTGGGGGCGTCTAACAGAGGAGTTAATATTTAATTTGTCTCTTAAGTATGAGTTGGGAGACATGGGGAGAGGGGTGATCCCAGGAAGTAGTACCAGCCGTGCAAAGTCAGAGAGGGAGGTGAGAATGAGAATCTTGGAGTAATGGAGTATTGGGCAAGATTGTAAGCCAAAGGGAAGTCATGGAAGAATTTTAAACAGGAAAGGGAAGGGTGGATTAGAGGAGGCTGAGGTAGGAGGCAAGGAGACCCATCGGGAGGGTCTTGTCATCCACAGTCTTGGAGAGAGAAGATGAGGGCTGGAGCCACAGCATTGACCATGGGGGTGAGAGGCAGAGAGAGGCGCCACAGGTATTTCTAGGTAGTGGCCAATTGAATAGAGGGGAAGAGAAAGAAGAAAGTGATGTAGAAGGCTCCAGAATTTCTGCACAGGGTAATTCCTCTCTCTTCATCAACGTTTTAAGAGTATTATATACTGAACACCGTGTGATAAGTCTTTTACCAGACTTTTGAGTGTGTCTCAAAATACCAAAGGTGCATGTATTTATTTATTTTTAATTCTTTAGAGGATAATGATTGCATGTGTCTGGCTCATCTTCCTTGTCACATCTTCATATAACAGTATCAATTTTTAGGAATCCCTTTATTATGTGCCAGGTGCTTTACATATATGCATCCTGCCCAAATTCCCACAGGGTAGTTATCACTTTACCCCGGTAGCAGAGAGACGCCTTTGTTATGTCATAGACAGGGGTGTTGAAGAAGTCATATTATTAAATCAGCTCTATTCCAATATAAAATAAAAATTTAAAAAAAGAAGTCATATTATCTTATCTTAATGGAATCAGTCTAACTTCATGTATCCATTGGAGTGGCAGGAAATTCAATCTGTCATTATTGGAATTATTTTATCACCCTCTCCCTTGGGGCCATGCAAAGGTCTTAAGGCTCTTACCTCAAACAGAAGCTTTGGAGAAAGCCTTTTGGTTTCCTGTCCATGCTGATCACAGCTCATTTGCTCATTGCCAAGTCCACATGTTTTTTTAAAGGCATCCTTGTCAAGACTGGGCATAAAGGTACTCATGGTTTTCACTTCCCTGTGAAACTATTCAGCCATCCCCTCTTATGTACTGCATTCTCTTAGGCATCCTGCCAGGTTAGGCTTTTTGAAAACAAAAGCCAAGAGAAAAGCTGTCTTCAGTCATCATAAAGCCCACTGAGTTGAGGGAGGCCTAGATACCTTCTTAGAATGGGAAGGTCAAAATGCAGCAATAACAAAATAAAACAAAAGAGTAGTAATTCAGTAAAGCATCCTGCCTTTTAGAGTTGAGGATCGTTACTCAGGTGATTTGCCAAAGTCATTCTCCAACATATAATAATAATAATCGCTCTACAAAGGTGTCCACGCCCTAATCCCTGGAAGTAGTGAATATGTTACTTTACATGGCACAAGGCAAATTGCAGATGGACTTAAAGGGAGAATGATTCTGGATAATTTGAGTGGGTCCAGTCTAATCACATGAATCCTTAAAAGTGGAAGAGAGAATCAGTAGGTGGGTCAGAGGTGAGTGAGGACTTGACTCCATATTGCTGGCTTTGCAGGAATATGGCAGCCGTTAGAAACCTCTAGAAGCCGTGAACAGCCCTTAGCTACAGCCAACAAGAAAACAGGGATCTTGATCCTACAGCCACATAGAACAGAACTCTGCCAACAACTGGATGAACAAGGTAACGGACCCTCCCCTAGAACTTCTGGAAAGAAACACAGCCTTGCCAACACCTGAGTCTGTAGGTGTGACTTAAGAACTTAAGTTCTTAAGAGCTTAAGAATTGTAAGATAATAAAGTTTTTGTATTGTTTTTTTGGCCGCAGGGCATGTGGGATCTCAGTTCCCCGACCAGGGATTAAACCCATGTCCCCTGCAGTGGAAGCGCAGAGTCTTAACCACTGGACTGCCAGGGAAGTCCCTAAATTTGTGTTGTTTAAACTGCTTAGTTTGTGATAATTTGTTATGGTAGCAGTAGAAAGTGAATATAGTCACAAAGCTAGTAAAAGCGAAGATTGCACCTGAGGTCATATTCCAAAGCCCATGTTCTCTCCATTATATGATGTTTCAGGTTAAAAATGTTTCCAGGTCCAGCACTATCCTACACTAAGTTAAATTAGAAAACAGAAGATGTGCTTTTTCTTTTGTTGAAAAAACAATAGGTCTTCTTTAAAGAGAGTCAAACAGTACATGAAAATACACAAAAGAAAGTAAAAGCTCCCAGAAATTGCATAACCTAAAAGTCATCGCTAACACCATCTTCACAAACATCTTTCCAGAAAAGTTGCTTTGCATGTGTGTATGATATTTATATTTTTATATATGTTTCTGTAATGGCTTTCTTTTTTTTTTTTGAATTTTAATTAATTAATTAAATTTCATTTTTGGCTGCGTTTGGTCTTTGTTGCTGTCTGCAGGCTTTCTCTAGTTGCAGCAGTGGGGACTACTCTTCATTGCAGTGTGCAGGCTTCTCACTGTGGTGGCTTCTCTTGTTGCAAAGTGCAGGCTGTAGGTGCTTGGGCTTCAGTAGTTACAGCACGCGGGCTGAGTAGTTGACGCTCACGGGCTCTAGAGCGCAGGCTCAGTAGTTGTGGCGCACGGGCTTAGTTGCTCTGCATCATGTGGGATCTTCCCAGACCAGGGCTTGAACCCGTGTCCCCTGCATTGGCGGGTGGATTCTTAACCATTGCGCCACCAGGGAGTTCCCTGTAATTGCTTTATTGACTGGACAATTTTTCATCGATATCTTGGTGTCAGTAAATATAGATCAACACCATTATTTTAGGTGACTGAATACTATTCTATTGGATGGATGTTTCATAATTTATTTAAGCAATTCTTATAAATGGACATTTATGTGTTTACAATATTTTGCTCTTAAAAACAATACTGTGATTAATGTCTTTTAATCTTATCTTACTCATTTAAATATCCCATAAAGGTAATTCCTGGGAGTGGAGATTTTCAAAGAGCATGCATAAATTACATTTTTATATATTTTGAAAAAGCTACCTTCCAGGATGATTTTGTAACTGGCATGCTCACCAACACTGCATAAGTGAGTTAGTGTTTCCATAGAGTCATTTTCACTAGGCTTTGTTAATCTTAATCTTCGTTTACCTGATAAGCAAATAAATACATTCATCATTATTCTTTTGGTTTAGACTTTTTGGTTACTATCACAATGAAATGTTTTAAAAATGTTTTTTGGTCACATATTTCTTTCTTTGTGGGCCGCCTGTGAAAAATTGATGTGACATAGTGTGAAAGTACAGACTTTCAACAGACAGACCTGGTCTGAATCATTGTTTCATCATCTGCTAGTTGTGAGAGCTTGAGCAAGTTACTCAAATCATCTAAGCCTCAGTTTTTCCATCTGCCAAATGGGTATAACATTATTTACCTCCTAAAGTATCTGAGAGATTTAAGGGAGATAATTTAAAGCTTTTAGGCTATGCCTGGCATGTAGTAAGGTTTTCATAAATATTAGTTATTATTAATGCTAATGTTTTGTGATTTGCAGAAGCTTAGCAGCTCTTTAATTATTAAGGCTATTTGTCCTTTGACATGGATGTTGCAAAATGTTTTGTGCGAGTATATTTTAAACTGGTAGAAATGGAGAGGAAAAACACACCTGTACAGTCATATACACGGTGGAGGGCCACACCATCAGAACTCAAGCTGTACCCCAAACAAAACCTGGTAGTCTTCCTAGCAGGTTAGACCCGGCCTCACAAACCCTTTTATTAGCATGATATTAGCAGATCTAAATTCTTGGTCTTTAGGGGGCCAGGAGCCCTGCCCTTTATGGCTTCTTCTTGGCTCTGAGGCCCTGTAGGGGGGTTTCTGGTTGACCTTTATGTCTCTAACTGGTGTGCATCTCCTTGGGGCCTTGTTGCTATGCTGAGTCCTCCTCTCCTTCCTTGTAGGCGGTAGCTGGCTCAGGTTGGAACAGGGGCCAATGACCTGGCACCTTCCCTTGCTGAGTCTTGCCCTGAATCGTCAGCTTTCTTTCTCTTTACTGATTGACTCGGGGGCCCAGCCTGACAGCCGCTGACAGAGGAGTGATCCGTTGATTCATGTTAACAACTATTAATAGGGCTCGTTATTTCCCAGGAAACCGACAGGATGATGCCCCTCCTTGTCTTCTGTTTTCAGGGCACAGTTGATTCCTCTTCACCACATTAAGTGGCAGCCATTTAAATCATACTGATGTCTCCAGTTCAAAGTGATGCCTCTGCTGTCTTACCTGTTAATAAATTAAATATGGACGCTGGACTCCTGAGCATATGCCACTTCCCTGCTTTCCGGCACGGGATGGAGCTCATTACTTGGAGTGAGGCAATGGGGTTTTTTATTTTGAGGCATAAGTGTGGGCATACAGCCTATTTGTGTGGAGTTTCCATAGACGTGTCTTTGCGTCTGTCATCTGTCTCTGTAGGCATTTTCTTTCCTGGATTTCCCTCTTTTTATTGATTGCTAAGTTTTATTATACACCCCCAGTGCCTCAGTGGAATTAACCAAGAGGATTTCACAAGGTCTGGCCTTTCTGGTCTCTTCTAGAAGGATGCTGAATTTGTTTAAAGTGCATATGTATTGGGTAGGTGGAATGGACAGTCAGGCAAGTGTGAATAAGAAATTAAAGTGGGCTTGGAAGGAGAAAACATAAGATTCAAGATCAGTTACCACTAAAAAGACGTTAAAAAACGTCTAAAATAAAGTCACCTAATATGGATAGCAGCACAGCCTGAAATAGCCCAGGACACTGGACTATTATGGTTTACCAGTTGTTTCTTTTTTATTGAAAACAAAATGCAAATGAACAAAACCATTGTCCTTTCATCTACTGTGGCCTGCCTGCTTGCATTGTTTGTTTTTTTTTCAATTTTTTTTCACTGAAGTGTAGTTGATTTATAATGTGTCAGTCTCTGCTGTACAGCAAAGTGACTCAGTTATACACATAGAGACATTCTTTTTTTATATTCTTTGCCATTATGGTTTATTACAGGATATTGAATATAGTTCCCTGTGCTATACATTAGGACCTGTTGTTTATCCATTCTAAATGTAATAGTTTGCATCTACCAACCTTAAACACCCAATCCATCCCTCTCCCTCCCCACCTCCCCCCTTGGCAACCATAAGTCTGTTCTCTATGTCTATGAGTCTGTTTCTGCTTTGTAGATAGGTTCATTTGTGTCATATTTTAGATTCCACATATAAATGATATCACATCGTATTTGTCTTCCTCTTTATGACTTACTTCATTTAGTATGATCATCTCTAGTTTCATCCCTGTTGCTGCAAATGGCATTGTTTTGTTCTTTTTTATGGATGAGTAATATTCCATTTATAAATGTACCACATCTTCTTTATCCATTCATCTGTCGATGGACATTTAGGTTGTTTTCCATGTTTTGGCTGTTGTGAATAATGCTTCTATGAACATACAGGTGCATGTATCTTTTTGAATTATAGTTTTGTCTGGATATACGCCCAGGAGTGGGATTGCTGGATCATATAGTAATTCTATTTTTAGTTTTCCGAGGAACCTCCATACTATTTTCCATAGGGACTGCACCAACTTACATTCCCACCAGCAGTGTAGGTGGGTTCCCTTTTCCCTACACCCTCTCTAGCATTTATTTGTAGACTTTTTGATGATGGCCATTCTGACTGGTGTGAGGTGATACCTCATTGTAGCTTTGATTTGCATTTCTCTAATAATTAGTGATGTTGAGCATTTTTCATGTGCCTACTGGCCATCTGTATGTCTTCTTTGGAGAAATGTCTATTAAGGTCTTCTGCCCATTTTTCGATTGGCTTGTCTGTTTTTTCGTTGTTGTATGAGCTGTTTGTATATTTTGGAGATGAAGCCCTCGTCTGCTGCATCATTTGCAAATATTTTCTCTCATTCTCTAGGTTGTCTTTTCATTTTGTTTATGGTTTCCTTTGCTGTGCAAAAGCTTGTAAGTTTGATTAGGTCAAGAGGGGACATTGTTGATGGATGTTCTCTTTTCCTCTGACATGTCATTTCTTCAGGCACCACGTGACCTGGTCAGCGAGGCTGTGGCACTGCCAGTGGTCCTGTGCCCCAGGGGGTATGCATCTTTCCAAGTGTCTGGGGGAGGATGCTCCCCGCTCCCCGGGGAAGCCTATTTCTGTGTGGGTGCATTTCAGAATATATGTGGCTTGCCTGGGAGTTACTGATTAGCCAAGTGCAGCCCAAAGCCATCGAGGGAGGAAAGACCCCTGGAGGATTGATGTGTAATGGCTTCACAAAGTGGACTGGACTCAAATAAAACTGCCCAGAGAAGGAGCTGACATGGGGATTGCTTCCCTCAAACCCCTGAAGTGAGCTGGCAGGCCCAGTTTCTGTGGGCGGCACACCTGATGGATTGATTGAACATTACAGCCTGGAAAAACATGGAGGAGCTGTGATTGTTGCTGGTGGTGGCTGTCAGCCTCCTGCTGAGTGAGTGACTGGTACCTGAGAGACCCCCAGGGTGTGGGGGGAAGCTCCTGCTAGCTCAGAGCCAGAGGGCTCCCTTATTTTTTTTTTTTTTTTTCTGATTTTATTTTATGGCCACACCACACAGCATGTGGATCTTGGTTCCCCAACCGGGGACCTGCGCCCACTGCAGTGGAAGCATGGAGTCTTAACCACTGGACTTTCAGGGAAGTCCCGAGGGCTCCCTTCTTGTTTCACCAGCCTTGCTGTTGCTTAGCTGACCCTGGGGTGTCCAGACAGTTAAAGAACTCTGAAGGTCATTGTGCAGACAACACACACATGCATACATGCACGTGCACACACGTGGTATCTTCTGGGGTCTCACAGCCAAGGGGCAAAAGGAACGAGACCATCGTGAGCTAGGTATTTATTGGAGCAGAGTCACAGAAGAGTCCCTGCGTGCAGGCCTAGCATTCCGGCTGTGTATGTGTGGGACAGGTGCTCTGCAGAAAAAGGATACAGTGCAGGCAAGCAGGAAATGTGTTTACCCCCAGGGGACTCCACATCCTCCTTCTGGAGCAGTCAAGGAAACCACCTTGAGTTGTATGGGCAGCCCTACTATTTTCTCAGGAGGCGGCCACAGAGGAGTGTGAGTCCAAGGTCACTGACCCTTACATTCCCTTAGTCTGTGGCCAGATATTTCATTACTTTGTCCCTTGGTTTAGGGTGTTGGCTGCTTTAAAGCTCCAGTATCCCTAGGGGAGGAGTGTTTTCACTTGTTTCTTCTTTTACTCATTTACCCCCTACTGTGAGTTGATTTATTAGATCCCCTTCCGTGAACATGTTTTGAGGGGGTGAGTGAGTGGGCATGGTGGGCACCAGAGGATTCCTTAGGAGATAACTAGCCCTGCTGTCTAGGGGGATGGATGTGATGACTCGCAGTCTAATTGAATGTGACTCCGGGGACACTTGGCTGTCCTCTTGAAATCGAGCGGGACCTTGTGGGCCTTACCAGGTATAAAAGGCTTTCCATGCCCCCCATTTCTTGTTTGTAGGAAAAAGACTTTCAGCCTCCTAGACTTTCCCAGACTTCCAAGGGGCAGATTCAAACAGATCCTGATTAGGGAAGTGAGGGGATGCAGAAAGTAACAATAGTGCAGTGATGGGCTAGGGTCCTGGTCCCTCCTTGGGTGATGTACATGACGATCTCATACACATCTCTGAGTTCTTCTACAGGAACGAAGGCCCCCACCCAGGTAGAGGATGGTCACTTCAGGCTGAGCACAAGCACGTGAACCCAGACTGGTTGGAATCGGAAGGCTGATGCCTGGAACGCCACCCTCTCACCTCACCACCAACCAATCAGAGGATGGTCACATACCTTGCAGACCTCCCCTCAAATTTTGCCGATTAAAAACTCTTCCCCCAAAACCATCTGAGAGTTTGGGCTTTTTGAGCACAAGCTGCCCATTCTCCTTGCTTGGCCCTGCAATAAACCTTTCTCTCCTCCAGACTCTGATGTTTCAGCTTGTTTGGCCTCACTGTGCGTCAGGCACATGAACTTGGGTTCGACAACACTCTTGGAGAGGTGGCAGAGGCAGTGGGCGTGAGCAGGGGGAGACATTCATATAGGGGGAACCAAATACACTCATGCTTCTTTCGATCTTTGTTTCTTTAGATTTGTTTGTTCCATTGCATGGGGGAAACTGAGGGCTTAAAATATACTTCAGGACAATTCCTGCTGAAGGCCAATGGCATCGATAAATGATGTGCTGCATCTTACATCCAGGCCAAGCTACAGGGAGATGTGGGAGGTGTGAGGTCTGTGCTTGCTGCATCCCCTCTAAGCCCACACCTCCTCTTGCCACTTCATCCCAAACTCCTGATTTTCCACCCACACCTGCTCAGCGGCAGTCTTTCCTGTCTCAGTTGACAAGTTGACAGCCACTTCATCCTTCCAGTAGCTCAGGTCCAAGACCTTGTACATCACTCCTTCTGGTGAGCCTGGTGGTCCCACCCTCAGCATCTAGACAGGAGCTAAACCTCTTCATGCCTCCACTGCTGTCATCCTGGCTCAACCACTGTCAGCGCTTGCCTGTGGAGTTCAATCTAAGGGTCTCCCAGAAGCTCACCTGCTTCTACCTTTGTCTCTATAGGCCTCAGTCTGTTCTTCGCACAATAGTCAACGTGGTCCATCTGATCATAACCCAGATCGGGCCACTTTGGCTCACAACCTGGTCATAGCTCCCTACTACAGAGTGAAACCAAATTCCTCACAGTGGCCTGCGAGGCCCTGCATGATTCAGCCCCTTCAGCTGTTTCACCTCTTGTCCTCTAGTCTCTTCCTTATTGACCCAGCTCCAACTGTACTGGTTTCATTATTCCTGGAACAGCCCAGAAAGCTCCCACCTGGGCTTTTGCTCTAGATGTCCCCTTTGCCTGGAAAGCTCTTCTCCATTGAGATCTGTGTGGCTAACTCCCTCCCCTCCTTCAACGCTTTACTCATCTTTTCAATTATCATTTCCTTGATCATCCTATTTAAAATGGAATCTCCCACTCTTTATTCCCCCAATCATTCTTTACCTTTTCTTTTTTTCTATAGAATATATTACCTTTTAATATACGATATCAGCTTAGTTATGTTTACTTATTTACCCGTTTTTTGGTCTGTTCCTTACGTTCACCAGGATGTAAGTTCCATGAATTGCTGTGTCCATCAGTGACGTATTCCCAATACGTAGAACAATGGCTTGCACAGTATAGGTGCTCAGGATGTGGGTTGCTTGCTTTTTGATTGATTTCCTCTCTGAGTTTTGTGCCCTCGCCTTAAAAATTCTCCTCTGACTACTCATTCTGACCTTGTCAACTTATCTACCTTCCCAGGCAATGCCTTGAGCTTCTAGATATTTCTAGATTTTCTGTCCACCCCCTTTATAAAAACGTATACATTCTGTGTTCTGTTCTTTGGGGACTTTGCTTTTAGGTAGATAGTGTTAATCATCCCTGCTGCGATGCTATCATTCACTGTTTTGCCCTTCGAGGTGTTTACAGTATAATATATAGTTAAGTCCCCTACATACAATCCTTCAAGTTTTGAACTTTCAAAGATGTGAACATGCGCTCCATCAGCGTCAGGCATGAGGGAAATGGCAGCTTGCCCTCCATCTCCTGTTGCTGACGATCCTTCAGCTCTACCTTCTCCCGCCTCCTCTCCCTCCTCCCATCAGTAACTCTTCTTGCCTGTTCACTTGATGCCAGCCCCTGTGTGCCAGCTGTTGTACTGTACTTTTCAAGGTACTGTGCCGTAAGATAAAAATGTTTTTTAATTTTTTGTGTTTGTTTTTTATGTATTATTTATGTGAAAATTATTATAAACCTATTACAGTGCAGTACTATATAGCCGATTGTGTTAGTTGGGTATCTAGGCTAACTTTGCTGGACTTAATGAAGAAGCTGGACGTACAAATGCGTTCTCGGAATGAAACTCATTCGTATGTAGGGGACTTACTGTATTTTGGTCCTAAAAACCAAATATGCTACTCCCAGGAGTAGCTACTGTTTGCTTTTCAAGTTTCCAGCAGGGCAGTGGGGCAGATAGCTTTCAATGGTGGAGAAAAAAACATATCTCAAATCAGGTAATAATATAGGTGGTGCCGTCCGGGCTGGCCCTGCCTCTTTCAGTACGGCAGTCTGGAATTCTAGTCCCAGACTCTGCCCCAAATTCCTCATATAATTCTCCTATTATTCTTAGCTAGACAAACATTGACTGTATGTCTACACTTATTACTTCATTTTAACCTTTGCAACATTTCTATCTGGAGGATATTATCATTCTCATTTTTGTAGATGATGCCACTGAGGCCCAGAGAAGCCGAGTAACTTGTCCAAGTTGGCACAGCCGGACTGCGGCCAAGACCATGATAGAATTAGACTCCATATATTTTGAGTCCAAGTTTAATACTTTTTTGTTTTATGAATAAATTTTATTTATTTAAATTTAAAAAAAATTTTTTAGGCCATGCCGTGCAGCATGTGGGATCTTAGTTCCCCAACCAGGGATCAAACCCGTGCCCCTGCAGTGGAAGCATGTAGTCTTAACCACTGGACTGCCAGGGAAGTCCCTAAACTTTATTTTTTATGAGCAGTTTTAGGTTCATAGCAAAATGGAGCAGAAAATACAGAAAGTTCCCATACCTTCCCTGTTCCCACACAGGTACAATAGCCCCCGACCACCGCGGTACATTTGTTACAATCAATGAACTTACACGGATATGTCACCATCACTCAAAGTCTTAGTTGACAGACACTAGGGTTCACTCTTGGTGTTGTACGTTTCATGGGTTTGGACAAATGTATGAATGACATAGATCCATCATAAAATCATACCAAATAGTTTCACTGCCCTAAAAATCCTCTGTGCTCTATCTGTTTATCTCTCTCTCTCTCCTGCCTCTAAAAACCGCAGGTCTTGTTACTGTCTCCTTAGTTTTACCTTTCTCAGAATGTCATAGAGTTGGAATCGCAAGGCATGTAGCCTTTTCAGGTGGCTTCTTTCACTTAGTAATATGCACTTAATGCTCTTTTCAATATAGCAGATACCTCTTGCGTCCAAAAAAGTACCCTCTATTGTCCAGAGTATAAAGGCACTCAAATGTGGCTGATTTTGTCATTGTAATGCATTTGTATCATATGTATTTATAAGATGCCTTAATTATAGCCGATTGTGAACATGCAGTATGAGTTCATTTATCCTGACTTCCTGCCTCCTGGCCCTCAGCCTCTCTGGAAGACAGACCGTCTCCCAAGCCCATAGCAACAGGACTCTGAGCTGGTGGCTTCCTTATAACTAATGAGGTGTAAATGGTAAGACAAACAAGATGGGGAGGGAGAAGCCAGGAAGGAAGGTGGGGGGGCGGGGGGGACGACAAGGACGCAGACACAGAGATGTGGTGACCTCTGATTATCCAAACCTGTTTATTGAACACATTTCTGTGCTGAGGCTGCCTGCTGTCTCCAGTCTGCATGCTGCCTTCACTCCTCCTAATTAAAGCCAGCAGGCTAGGCTGGAAGAAAACAATTTCAAGGCAAGGGGGTGGGGGAGGGAGCCAGCAATCACTTTCTTTTCTCTCTTTTTAGGGAGACTCTGAGCTTGTTCTAGGTGAAGCTGGCCTGAAGGACATGCCTGGGAAATTAAAATCCAAGGTAGTCAAAGGCAACCTTTGAATTTACTGTGTTCTATTTCACCCGGGCCTCTGGGACTTCCCTAGCGGTCCAGTGGTTAAGACTCCATGCTCCCAGTGCAGGGGGCATGGGTTCGATCCCTGGTCAGGGAACTAAGATCCCGCATGCTATAACGGGGATGCCCAAAAAAGAAAAAAAAGAAAAGAAAAGACAGTGTGTCACCCGGGACTCTGGACTAGGGCTCAGCCTGCCGTAAGAAAGGGAACTATGAATGAGGGCAAGTTAGCCTTTGTCAGGCCGATACTCCCAAGCTGCATGACTCTCTCTCTCCTTGCCTGGATTATTGCTGGAGTCTCAGCTGGAGGAAAGAGCTCTTCAGAAATGACTGCGTTTGCCACCCCTCTCCTTTCTTCAGTCTACAACACAAGTGGTCGTCAAATTGTGGTGGACATCAAAATGACCCAGAGGGCTTTTTAAAATACAGATAGCTGGGCCCCATCCCTGAGTTTCTGATTCAGTAGAACTGGGTGGGATCCAAGAACATGAGTTTCTAACAAGTTCCCAGGTGATGCTGATACTGCTGGTCTGGGGACCACACTTCGAGAACCACTGCCTCAATCAGCTCTTCCCAGACTTTCTCATGTGTAGACCTTCAAAGTCACACATTCTTTTTTATATTCTTCCAAATTTTATTTTATTTTATTTTAAGAATGATAAACTTTATTTTTTTAAATTTATTTTTCATTGAAGTATAGTTGAATTACAATGTTGTGTTAATTATAGAAAAATTACTCAGTTATACATATATATAAATTCTTTTTCATATTCTTTTCCATTATGGTTTATCACAGATTGAACATAGTTTCCTGTGCTATACAGTAGGACCTTGTTGTTTATCCATTCCATATATACCAGTTGGCATCTGCTAATCCCAAACTCCCAATCCAACCCTCTCCTATCTCTCTCCCCCTTGGCAACAACCAGTCTGTTCTCTATGTCCCTGATTCTATTTCTGTTTCATAGATAGGTTCATTTGTGTCATATGTTAGATTCCACATATAGGTGATATATAGTATTTGTCTTTTTCTGACTTACTTCACTTAGGATGATAATCTCTAGTTGCATCCATGTTGCTGCAAATGGCATTATTTTGTTCTTTCCGATGGCTAATATGCCATTGTACATATGTACCACATCTCCTTTATCCATTCATCTGTCACTGGACATATAGGTTGTTTCCACGTCTTGGCTATTGTGAATAGTGCTGCTATGAACATAAGGGTGCCTGTATCTATTTGAATTATAGTTTTGTCTGGATATATGCCCAGGAGAGGGATTGCTGGATCGTACAGTAATTCTATTTTTACTTTTCTGAGGAACCTCCATACCGTTTTCCACAGTGGGTGCATGAACTTACCTTCCCAGCTAACAGTTGGTGTAGGAGGGTTCCCTTTTCCCTACACCCTCTCCAGCATTTGTTATTTGTAGACTTTTTAGTGATGGCCATTCTGACCAGCGCAAAGTCATGCATTCTTGAATTTTCCTGATTTGTATTATCCCCACAATACATGGAGCTGGATTGTGTCATCATGAGAGGTAATGTCTTCAGCTCAGGGCATCGGTATTGCTAAGGCCTTCGGGCAGGGAATGAGGAGGCTTTAATATTGGATTATAATTTCTGTTTGGAAGACAGAATCTATACCCGTTTTTCTGGTTCCACTAAAACTTCTTGGCTGGTGGGGCTACTCAGCAGGGCGGCCCTGTGTTTCCTCTCCAGGGGGGCTGTGAGAGTGTATGTTTATCAGAAGGGGTTGCCGGTGACTGGGTTTAATAAACGTACCCCCCAAAATGCAGCCCCTTGGCTTATTGAATATTTCAAGCTGAAGGAATTTGAGAAACAGCAGGAGCAGGAAGGATTTTCTGACCCTCCCCTGAAGCAATTCATAAGACCCACACATAAGAGATGTCCTCCCTCTACCCGGAGGAGGAGGAACCGCTTGTCTCTGAAGATGGAGGGATGTGGACAGCATGTGAACCAACAGCGCTTGCTCAGTTTCTTCCAGTTTACTAGTCTTAGCTCTTCGTCCTGTCACGCTTTTCCATGACCCTCCTCTCCTCCTCAAGCCTGGCACAGAAGGCCGTTTCTGGGGTCTTTATTTCCTATGAAGGCTCCTGTGTCACATAAAGCTTGTGTTAAATACATTCGTATGCTTTTCTGGTGCTAATCTGTCTTTGGTTTTAGGGGTCTCAGGTGAGAACTTAGAAGGGTGGAGGAAAAAGATATTTTTTCTCCCGTACACGGGGTTAAGAAACTTCAGAAAGATTACCGGATGCCTCTTAGATACTTTTTTTTTTTTGCTGTACGTGGGCCTCTCACTGTTGCGGCCCCTCCCGTTGCGGAGCACAGGCTCCGGACGCGCGGGCTCAGCGGCCATGGCTCACGGGGCCAGCCGCTCTGCGGCATGTGGGGTCTTCCCGGACCGGGGCACGAACCCGTGTCCCCTGAATCGGCAGGCGGACTCTCAACCACTGTGCCACCAGGGAAGCCCATCTTAGACACTTTTTTATCTCTGGTTCTGAGGCTCCAAATCGTCTTTGTCATCTAGATTGGCCACTGAGGCAGGGGGCGTGTCAGGTACCCTGGAAGACGTCTCTGTCCCTCTGCCCCCTGCCCCTTCCACCCTTCCTCAACGGGCTGCAGGCACACGTGGGAAGTTAAACCTTCCGTCTCTTCCCAGTATCTGACATGCTTTGTAAAGAGAGGAAAAGGTAAAAGCATAAGGACCAGTTGAAGCCCTGGAGTGAGATGGGTGGGGCAGGGTGAAAAGGGAAAACAATCAGGTATTTTGCATCCTTGATTGTAGGGAAAGGCATGGGTTTGGCTTCAGACAGACCCAAGGTTGAATTCTAGCAACTCCACTTAGACTTTGGGCCAAATACTTAAGCTTTGTTTGTCATCCCTGAAATGAAAATAATGATGATCATGATGGTGATAAATTTAGTGCCTCCTTCTCCATTGCCCCACCCTCTCCTGCTCAGGTGAGGAGTGTTTGCTTTTGTCTGGGCTTCACATTGTAGGGGAGAAAGACGTAAACTGTGTCAATCTACATCAGATGCTGCCTTTGCGATGGGAATCGCCTTTTAAAAGGGAGCGTTCTGTGGGGAAGGTGAAGCTTAATACCCAAGCTAGAATTTCAGTCTTCCAAGGCAAAACTCATTTGCGGTGAGGGTGGATCGGAGACTTTCTGGTGTCGGTCAAAACCCCCCTGCAAATCACCTGTCTGGTTCTCATCCCTGGATCTTAGAAAGTGGGTATTTGCACCACCTTTGCAATTGCCATGCTCGCTGCGGGAGGGGCTTCTCTATGAGGGCAAGCGGGCAAGCAAGACCCTTTCTGGGCCTTAACAGGGTTCTGTTAGTTTCTGCCCACAATCTGGTGGTGATGCTGGTGGTGCGTGTGTGTGTGTGTAAAATTATATATACATATAAAATAGCTATATAGAAAAATAAATAGATATATATGTATATATAATAGCTATATATATTTATATATATAAAGTAGTACTATATATGATAACTCTAGATGGTAAAATTATATATATTACATATATGTATATATAATAGCTATATAAAAATATATAAAAATAAACATATATAAATAGATAAATAGCTATATATAATAGTTATATATATTATATATATAAAGTAGTACTATATATGATAACTCTGTATATGGTAAAATTATATATATTACATATATATGTATATATAATAGCTATACATAAAAATTAAAAAATATATAAATAGATACATATTTATATATGTATATATAATAGTTTTATATAAATATATAAAAAATATATGTATTTGTATATATAATAGCTCTATATAAATATATAAAATATATATAAATACACATTTATATATGTATATATACTAGCTCTATATATGTGTATATATATTGAATTGTACTATATATAGTAACACTGTAGATGTTACTTGTTGCTGTTGTTACTTGTTTCCAAGATAGGCTGTGGCAAATGCTACACTAGTGGTAGCAGTGAAGGGCCCCGGGGCACAGGTGAGGTGGTTGGCAGTGCTTGAAGGAAGAGGAATGCAGTTGGCAGGAAGGGCACCTCGGGCAGAAGGAGGGGCCTGAGCAAAGGCGCTTATCCAGACAGCTCGCATCCTGGGTGAAGTGATGGAGGGCAGTGCAGGAGCACGGATAGAGCTGTGGCCTCTGGCCCCGGGTTCCTGTACCCTCCCCATCACCTCAGGGCTTTCCAAACCACTGAGATGATAGCAATTCATTTGTCCTGAAGGACAAACTCCATGCCCTTGCTTTACTCTAATGCTGCCTTCTTTGGGTGTCAGATTCCAAACAGCCCAGGAATGGTGCAGCTCTGTCCACACGTGGCTTTTTGAGAGGCCGATCGTAACCTTTTGGGTCCCTGGGTAGCTCACCTCTGCGGTTGTTTGGCCCATTTGCTATAAATGACTATCTCTAGCATTTGGTTAATTATGTGATTACAGCACCCAGTGACAAGGAGAAAATTAAAAACCCGTGCTGCATTTTCTATAACACTTTATTGCTCTATGCAAAAGAGGGCAAAGGTGGGCTTCCCTGGTGGCGCAGTGGTTGAGAGTCCGCCTGCCGATGCAGGAGACGCGGGTTCGTGCCCCGGTCCGGGAGGATCCCGCATGCCGTAGGGCGGCTGGGCCCGTGGGCCATGGCCGCTGAGCCTGCGTGTCCGGAGCCTGTGCTCCGCAGCGGGAAGGGCCACAGCAGTAAGAGGCCCGCGTACCGCAAAAAAAAAAAAGGCGGCGCTCAGCCAGACATTTCCCTTCCTAATTTCAGTAAAGGCCAGGAAATTGTGGGCTTTGTGCTGCATAGAACACAGATTCAGCCTGGGCTCTGCATTGGATCTTTATTTCTTTATGTTCACCTGTTGTGACTGTGCCTCCTTAGAAAAGCCCAAGAGACACAGACGAGGGTGCACCGCTAACATGTAAAGACTACATTTCTCGGAGCCAAGAGACCCGAGTTTGCTTCCTAACTCTGCCACCTGCCTGGTGTCTGATGTTGGGCTGGTGCTTGCTCTCTCTAAGCTTTGGTTTCCTCACTTATAAAATGGAGAGTTCTAAGATGCACTTTTTTTTTTCTCTCACACTTTACCATCTCTGAAATCAGGATGGCCTTGTAACAGATGGTGTTTGGGCAGGTGTCAAAGTTTAACTGACCTCATTTTTTCTTTTTTAGTGTTCCATAAAATAATATTGCCTCTTAGAATTGGCATTTTAGGCTTGATGAAATAAGGTACTGTGTAGTCTCATAGGGATCTGAAGAGGAAATAGATGTAATCCACGTGGCTCCCTATAATATTGTAAGACTCCGAGGATATGAATTCTAATTCTGGCACGTTGGTGTCACCTAGGCAAGTTATTCAAACTTGACTTTCTCCTCCAGGCAATAGAATAATCCCCCAAATCTCCTTAAGAATTATCATAAGGCAGTCTGGGACTGAAGAAGTAAACAAAGATTAGAAGGCAATATTATCTGTACCGTCTCTACCTTCCACAAATGTCTGTGGATATGCAAAGATTCATGGAGGACAGAAAGATGAAGAAAAGCTGGTCGCAGATGGGGCTTATAGTTTATGGGTGGAGGTGGCATATCTGGACGCAATAATATTAATATACTATGTACTGTTAATACACTAATATTAATAATACAAATCCAAGGTGCAATGGGATACATGCGGTAACTGAAATACAAAAAGCATTGTGAATAGAAGAGAGAATTTCAGCAGACAAAGGCAGGAAATAGAACATTGCCTTTAATCTTGAACTATGTCTAGGGTTTGAAAGTGCAGAAATGAAGGAAATGGACAATGAAACATACTAGAAAAGAGTAGGGTGTGATCAAGAGGTGACGTGATCTAGTTTGACTCTAGTGTTTGGGGGCTTGAGGGACACGTAAGAGGACACAACGGCAACTCTGTAAATGGCCCCACTGTCAGCCTGCTTGCTCAAGCTAAGCACGTGGAAGTCACCTCGGACGTCTTTCACTCTTCTTTTTCCTCTGCCTCCCTCATGTGTGATCCCAGAGTACATTTTGGTGATCTATATCCCTGACATACCAAGACTCAGTTCATCTCTCTCTGTCTCTCTTGCTTCCACCCTCTCTCTTCCAAGCCACAATCATCTCTCACTTGAACTTGACCTCAGCTTCCAGCTGGGCTCTCAGCTTCATCCCTTGCCCCACTGCCATCCCTTGTAACTGACCCACTTAAATTGACTATCACATTAGTTTGCTTCCTTGCTTAAAATCTACTAATGGCTTCTCATCAGACATGGAGTGAAAATCCAGATTTCTCCCCTTGCCTGCAAGGCCTCAGTGGTCCATGCATGTCCCCTCCCCATGCTCTTCTTACACTGCTCTTCCCCCCGTATCAGATAACCTGCCTTCTGTGGTCTGCTTCATGGTTACGCCAGGTCTGCGTCCTCTGTTTGACACCCTTACCCCCTAGAGGGTCACGTGGCTTGCGCTTTGTTATTCACATCTCAGCTTAAATGTCAGTTGCTCTGATGCTCTAGCAAAACTCCCCTGCCGTCTTCGTCTGTCACTCAGCTTCCTTTTTCTTCACAGCATTTATCACCATTTGAAAGTTTTGCTTGCTTGCTTAATTGATCTCCCTTCTACTATTGTACTAGGAAACTAGGAACCTTTTTCAAAAATTTCTCTTTGACATTAAAAAGATTGAAATATAGTTGATATATATTATTATAAGTTATAGGTGTACAATATAGTGACTCACAATTTTTAAAGGTTATTCTTCATATATAGTTATTTTAAAACATTTGCTGTATCCCTCGTGTTGTACAACATATCCTTATAGCTTATTTGTTTTTTTATTTGTCTGTTTTTTGGCCACGCCATGCGGCTTGTGGGATCTTAGTTCCCCGACCAGGGATTGAACCCGTGCCCCCTGTAGTGGAAGCTCCACGGAGTCCTAACCACTGGACGGCCAGGGAATTCCCGACATGCCCTCGTAGCTTATCTTACACTTCATGAAACTAGAAATCTTGACGGTCCTATTTCCCCAGTATCTCTCGTGTCCGGAACAGTGCCTGACACTTACTAGATACGTATTGAATAAATAAGCAAGGCTGGAACAGAGGTGTAGGCTGGGTTTTGGAGTGCTTGGTGCCATTCTAAGGAGTCTGGACTCCGCTTAATAATCAAAAGGAGGGCTTTCCTGGTGGCGCAGTGGTTGAGAGTCCGCCTGCCGATGCAGGGGACGCGGGTTCGTGCCCCGGTCCGGGAAGATCCCACATGCCGCGGAGCGGCTGGGCCCGTGAGCCATGGCCGCTGAGCCTGCGCGTCCGGAGCCTGTGCTCCACAACGGGAGAGGCCACAGCAGTGAGAGGCCCGCGTACGGCAAAAAAAAAAAAAGAGGAGAAGCACTGTGAGTCTTTGAGCAGGGCATTAACACAATTAGAATTAAACTTTAGGAGTATTAGCTAGTGGCAGGATGAAAGATGAATTAGGAAGGAGACTAGAAGTAAGAGGTTACTTAGGAAACCAAACCTCACGTACTAGACTACTTGACTTTTTCTAAACTATTTGTTGATTTTCTGCCTTCTTTCTTCAGCCTTGTGCCCAAGAAGTAGTATTTGGATGCTCATATAATCCCCTGGGCATAAACCACTACAGCATCTATCACTTTCAGATGTCCTTCTTTGTACTCATTTGTTTCCTCCTCCTTTCCTCCCATCACTAGGCTCTGGCCTCATCGAGGCTGTGGACCATGTCTTGTTTTTCTCTTGCTCTCAGAGTCTGACACAATAGAAGGCACATGGCAAGTGCTTAATGCATGTTTGTGGAGTGAACAGATGCGAAAAGTAAACACCTTCAAGTGTCTGTGGAAGGCTATTCTGACTCATTTCAGGTTGGTCAACAGGCAAAAGCCTTTCTTGTTGCAGAAATCTAGAAATGAAGGCTTTAGCGACTTGGGAGGCTGAGGTACAGAGATAAAAGAATGATGAGTGAAAAGATGATGAGATTTTATTTTAGTCTCTTCTCTAGACTTTGACTTATTACAGAGTTTTTCAGGTCATAAATGAAGAAGAGATGTTTAGATCATTTCTAGGAGTGCTGTGCTGAGAAGGTGTCTGTGGTCATAATTCAGTATGTTTTATTTTGGGAATGAGAAATCCTGTTTTCATTTCATTTGTTGTTTCTAAGCTCTGAAGATTGTCAATTAGCCCTTGCCCTCACTGGATGCCTCGGTAAATTTTTAAAATTCATGGTCCTTGAAAAAGCAAAGCAAACAACCCTATTATTTTTTTTCTGCATTTTTGTATCCTTATTATAGCACTCATTATAGCTTGCTTTTTTTTTTTTTTTTTTCAGGCCACACCATGCGGCTTGTGGGATCTTAGTTACCTGACCGGGGATCGAACCCGGGTCCCCTGCAGTGGGAGCACAGAGCCTTAACCACTGGACCGCCAGGTAAGTCCCTATAGCCTGCTTTATATTATGGTTATTCTTTGGTGAGTCTTGTCTGCTAGATGGGGTGAGTCTTCTCTGCTAGATTTTTTTAAAAAAATTAATTAATTTGTTATTTGTTTTTGGCTGCATTGGGTCTCTGTTGCTGTGCTCGGGCTTTCTCTAGTTGCAGCAGTTGGGGGCTACTCTTCATTGTGGTGCGCGGGCTTCTCGTTGTGGTGGCTTCTCTTGTTGTGGAGCATGGGCTCTAGGTGTGTGGGCTTCAGTAGTTGTGGCACACAAGCTCAGTAGTTGTGGCTTGTGGGCTCTAGAGCACAGGCTCAGTAGCTGTGGTGCACGGGCTTAGTTGCTCTGTGGCATGTGGAATTATCCCAGACCAGGGCTCGAACCAGTGTCCCCTGCATTGGCAGGTGGGTTCTTAACCACTGTGTCACCAGGGAAGCCCTCAGCTAGATTTTTAAGGCAGGCACTATGCTCATTCATTTCTTAGCATGGAGCCACATACATGGAAGGGGCTTAATTGATGCAGGTTATATTGAATTTATTAAAATTGTTCATTAAGAGCCAGAGAAGGAGGCTTCCCTTGTGGCACAGTGGTTGGGAGTCCGCCTGCCGATGCAGGGGATACGGGTTCGTGCCCTGGTCCGGGAGGATCCCACGTGCCGTGGAGCGGCTGGGCCCATGAGCCATGGCCGCTGAGCCTGCGTGTCCGGAGCCTGTGCTCTGCAACGGGAGAGGCCACAGCAGTGGGAGGCTCACGTACTGCAAAAAAAAAAAAAAAAAAAAAAAAGAACCAGAGAAGGGACTGTTTAGCTTTTTCTCAGTCCCCACAGAAACTAGGAGTTCATGTCATGTTTTTTCATCTTTGTTAGAGCTGAAAACATTTGTACATTGCCTTCAGATAATTCACAAAAATTGTGTATACCTGTTGTATGGGTCTATCTATCATCTATGTGTGTATATATATATGTATCTGTCCATTTTCTATCTGTCTATCTCTATCTATATCTATCTATCTATAATGTATGTATGTACATATTGATCATCTATATATGTATGTATGTATCTATTATCTATCACCTATGTATGTATGTAGTATGTATCTGTCTATTATCTATCTATCTACCAATCTATCTATCTATATCTATCTGAGTCTAACAATACAGCCGTCTCTCTCACATTAGATAGCTGTTCAGAAACTGGGTGATATCTGTGGTATGAAGATTGCCCTTGAAAGGCCTCTATTGATGTCTTTTTGACATTTTTGCATTATTTTGCAGCTTCCGGAGTGTGGGCAGGAGCGATTTCCTGAGTCTTTTTCAACGATGACTTCTGTGTTTTCCTAAGAGGAGGACTCTGTTTGAGGTGGTGAGCAGAGTCAGCGCTTAAAGTGATTCTTCCTTGAAGAGCGGGTAGCTGCAAAGGCTCTCTGTGGTCTTGGGCTGAACTTGAGTTGTACAGATATGTTTAGCCCTGGCGTAGGCACTCAGAACCCAGGAGATGTTGGTTCTGAATCTCGAGGGGGCCTTGGAAGTCCCTAATGGGATTGCTGGAGCTGCCATCACTGGCACATTCATCCCCAAAGGTCTGACTCTCTAGACTCAGTCAGAGCTTGGTCAGGCAGCCCCCTTCTCGTTCCCCTTAACTCAAGAGGAAATCAGCAAACTGGGAACGGGAAGGCCAACTTCCAAACCGCAGCTTGGTAGGACCTGTGAAACCTAGGCAAGTACTGGTGGCAAACAGTCTTCTTGGCTGCCGGACTGTGGTCATGCTAGAAATCAGGATTCAGTCCATACATCCAGGTAGACATCCAAGTTACTTTACTCCATGAGCCCTAGCTTCTTTGTGGGGGTTTGATTTTAGGTCTATGTTTCACAGAGCTAATTAAAAAATCCTAGTATTGATGTACGTATGTATGGAGCCCGGAGAAGAGAAACCTGAGGCCTTGGGGAAATGCATCAGAGTGAGGCCGGGAGACAGTCAGTGCCTTTAAAAGATTCACAAAGGTGGCCCCAGCAGTTAAAAGGAGCCCCTGTGAGCCAGCCCCGAGCCAGCCATCTTCAAATGGTAGCTTGGGAGGGAAAATTTCCAACAGCCGTCCACTGGCGGCTGACAGTTACTGATTTCCAGAGGAAGCCATGGCACTAGGTATAACTGGCCACAGAGAAGAGCATTATACAGAATGGCACCTGTAAGAATGAACAAGTTACTGATCCTCTCAAGATAAATTGGTATAAAAGACTTTTACGTAAGTGGTCATGTCAATGATGGGGAAAAATGATTACGGTCAAATGAACTAAATAGGTTCTGGAGGTGGAAGAGAGAGGACTTTGGGATGAACAGGCACCATGCCCACAAGCCAGGCCAGGTGATGATTTCTTGGTTTCTGGGTTATTTTCTAACCTGGGTCACTGAAGGGGAGGGTGTTAGCCACGAAGTTCCTACTGCAGAGGTAAAACCCATCAATTTATTCTTCCTGCCAATGGACCACCTGTAGAGATGACCTAGAGGGCATGATATATATATAGCTCTTTCTTGTCTGGCAGGGGGGAGGTTAGGGACAGTTCTGCACAGAGGCAGAAGAATGGCCATACCACGCTGTGGCTGCAGCTCCCTCGAAGAGGTCGGGAGCCCTCAGGGTGGATGAACAGGCAGCTGCAAGGCGTCGCCCGAGGAGACGGTCCTGAGACTGTAGTTATGGGTCTAGCTGGTAGATTCCTCGGTGTGCGCCCAGCACAGGCACTCACTACCTGTGGGACCTGGCAAGTATTTCCCGTTCTGGTGCCTTGGATTCCTTGCCTGTCAAGTGGGGATAATAAAGGTACCTCCTGCATAGGCTTTTGCTGGGGAAAAAACCCACTAAGTATTATTATAGAGCAGGTGTCCGCAAACTATAGCCGGTGGGCTAAACCCAGAAAGCCACCTGTTTTTGTAAATAAAGCTTGATTGGACTTCCGCCACACCCATTCGTTTCCTGTTGTCTGTGGCTACTTTCAGGCCACAACGGCAGAGCTGAGTAGTTGTGACAGATGCCATACATCCCACAAAGCCTAACATATTTATTCTCTGGCCCTTACAGAAGAAGTTTCCCGACCTCTGTTAGAAGCATAAAAATTAGGAGGAACAACTATGAAAGAGAATTTGCAAAGTGTCTTAGCGTTGGTAGGTAAGAAGACTAGGGGGTGGGGTACATGTGGGGAGGTGGGCTTTGACTCACAACCTTAATTTTTCCAAAATGTGTGTGTGTCAGTCATATTTAGAATGCAGCCCTGTGGTATTTTCCACTGCATCTCATGCACAGAGTTATGCTGCCTGACGCCAGCACACCAGGCTTTATCCCCTGCCAGGGAAGTGTGTCGGCTTTTCCTACTTGGCCTCTCTTTTGACCTTTGGGCTTTCTACCCATCCTTCTCTGATCGTGGAACACAGTTGTATGTTGGGATCTCAGGATGGTAGGAATGAGATGCCAGAGCGGGAGACACAGGACTGCATTTTTGTTTATTGTGTTTGAGTTAACGTGTTTCCATGAACTCCCTTCAGGCAGAAGGGAGTCTGCAGCCTCATAAAAAAAAAAAAAATCAGTGTGCTTTCCTAGTGATCAGAGACTTGGGCTCACTCAGGGGAATGCTCAGAAAATGCTTTGAATTTGAAGCCTGATGGGGCACGACCAGGCTTTGTGGTATCATTGGAAGAATTCATATAAACCAGCTTTAACTGAAACATCCTTGTTCCTTCTCAGGGGCTGAAGCCTGAGGGTTGATACCTAATAGGCTTCAGGAATCATCCTGAAGTGTCCTTAGGAAGGAGATCTGGGTTTTGATGGTATTTCTAATACGCTGTTACCTGGGGGAGCTGACTCCCAAGCTTAACAAACGCATTTGAAGGACTAGGGTCTTAGAATCACAAAATGACAGGGACAGCAAGGCCCTAGAGACCATCCAACTGCACCCTCTTCAGGAGGCAGAAAAAGAGACCCAGAAATGAGATGAGACCAATCCAGAGCCATACTGTCAACCACAAACCAATGCTCGTCATTAAAGAAGATGACATGAAAGGCCTGACTCGGTGGGACCCCCAGACCTCTAGGCTGTTTTGACGCTTTTATTAGGAGATTTGTGAGTGGTTTTCTGTACCTATATTTATACATGTTTAGGTCAAATAGGTCAACTTGAATGTCAGGTTTTACTATTTTGGTTAGAAATATATTAACCTAGTGTGTTAACACTGGTTCTGGCCTGCAACTAGAAAACTCTGGTTGGCATTATATATATGTTTATATATATACATATAAATCAGAGCTTATTACTGTGCAAATATATAATAGATATCATATAGTATATTTATAATTCAGTTGGAGAATAATTCAATCCAGAAAATGCAGTGGATTTGATAGATACAATATTTCTAAGTATGGCATCTATTAGGTGACGGCTAATAAAAGGGTTTCCCAGTAGGGAAATAATTTGGGACCACTGATCTAGATCAGGGTCAACAAACTATAGCTGGCAGGCCAAACTTGTTTTTGCAAGTAAAAATTTATTAGAACCCAGACACACTCATCGTACTGTCTGTGGCTGCTCTCCTAATAGCAGCAGAGATGAGTAGTTACAACAGAGACCACATAGGCCCCCAAAGCCTAAAGTGTTTGCCTTTTGGCCCATTACAGAAAAAGCTTGTAGACCTCTGAGCTGGTCTGCCCTCTCATTTCTCATATCCCGTGAGGACACTAGCCTGGGAGGTAGAATGACCTGCCCTGGGTCCCGTGGCTGCGCCAGGAAGAGCCTGAATGGAAACCGTCTTGTCTTTTCTGTTTCCCTTTTTGTGCTTCTGGGCCTACATCACAGGGTACCGCCCACACCTGCTCAACGTTCTGCTTCTCTGTTACCATCCATTTACATCAGCAGGAATCGGGTCCTATGAAAGGTCTGGAACATGGTGACTCTTGGGGTCCAGGGAGGTCACAGTGGGAGATTTGGGCAGGGTCCACAGTAAGAGGGAATTCGTAGTTGGGTGTGGTCAACTTCTTCAACTTAATATTTTTAGTTTTTCTGCTGTGGGAGGCTTAGGTCCCAGCATTTACAAAGCATGTATTATGTGCCAAGCCCTGGCTATGTCTTTGTAAGGATATGTCATCAATTCTTAGGAGAAACATATGGGGTAGGGGGTATTTTTATTCCTATTTCAAAGAGGATGAGACAGAGGCCCAGAGATGTAAAGTCACATGGCCACTATCACAGAGCTGGAACATGGTAGGGCTGGGGTTTGGACCTGTGAAGATAAACTCTTCACAGGCTAGCCTCATCTTAATAGCCCCTTGTATACAACATTCTTGCTTCTTTTCTGATGCTGGGCCTGTCATAATGGGGAGAAGCACTTATTTCTTCTTTGGTAAAAAAAGCAGAATTTACATTTCTATTAACTCTAGTTTCCTTCTCTGTGACTCAGCACAGAGAATCTTTCTTACAGGGTTCTGTTTCCTTCCAGGATGAAGCTGCTCATCCTTCAGACACCGCATACAGAAGAAGCAACTATTAATAATAATAATGCTTACCTCCTGTTTACAGGACCCTTTTCCATATAATTTACTCCAAGAGACCAGGATGCTCCAAGACAGAGAAAGAATAAGATGAATTTCTAGGGAAGGAAGTTCTGTAACTGAATCCAAAGTATAATTTGAAAATAATAAACAAATCCAAATGGAATTATCTTTGAAACGGTCTTTGCTGTGATTAGAAAGGAAATCATCTTTAGAAAAAGAACGCTTAACATTTTATTTATTTATTTATTTTTGTCTGCCTTGGGTCTTCGTTGCTGCACGTGGGCTTTCTCTAGTTGTGGTGAACAGGGGCTACTCTCCGTTGCAGTGGGCGGGCTTCTCATTACGGTAGCTTCTCTTGTTGTGGAGCACGGGCTCTAGAGCACAGACTCAGAGCCTGATTTTCTTTTTCCCCTTTTTTTTTTGGCCACACTACAGGGCTTGCGGGATCATAGTTCCCGACCAGGGATTGAACCCGGGCCCTCGGCAGTGAAAGCGCTGAGTCCTAACCACTGGACCACCAGGGAATTCCCCGAGGCTGATTTTTTTAACTCAGCAGAATGCCCTGGAGATCCATCTAAGTTGTTACATGTGTCAGTGGTTCATTCCTTTTTATGGCTGTGTAGTTTTCCATGGTGAGGATGTACCACCGTTTGTTTAACAATTCACCTGTTGAAGGACATTTTAGTTGTTTCCAGTTTGTTTGACTATTATAAATAAAGCTTCTATGTACGTTCAAGTACAGGGTTTTTTTTTACATAAATTTTCATTTCTGGAACTTCCCTGGTGGTCCAGTGGTTAAGACTCCACGCTTCCAATGCAGGGGGTATGGGTTCGATCCCTGGTTGGGGAACTAAGATCCAACATGCTGTGTGGTATGGCCAAAAAAAATTTTTGTTTTTTCATTTCTCTGGGATAAACGCACAGGAGTACCATGTTGGGTCATACAGTAAGGACATGCTTAGTTTCTAGAAGCCGCCAAACTGCTTTCCAGGCTGGCTGAACCGTGTTACAGCCCCACCAGCAGTGTATGAGTGACCCCATTTCTCTGCATCTTCACCAGCATTAGGTGTTATCACTGTTTTTCATTTTAACAGTTCTAATACGTGCCTAATGATGTATTATTATGGTTTTCATTTGTATTTCCCTAATGGCTAATAATGTTGATTGTGCTTTCATGTGCTCGTTTGGCGTCTGTATATCCTTTTCAGTGAAATGTCTATTCGTGTGTGATGCCTGTTTTCTAATTGGATCGTTTGTTTTCTATTGCTGAGTTTTGAGAGTCTTTTATTTACTTTATATCTGAGTCCGTTGTTGACTATGTAGTGTAGTGTGTATTTTCTCCCACTTTGTGGCTCGGCTTGTCATTTTCTTCACAGGTAGTTTTTTTTCCAGGGTAAAATTTTTTATTTTCATGAAGTTCAGTTTTATCAGTTTTTCCTTTCATGGATTGTGCTTTTGGTGTCAAATGAAATGATCTTTTCCTGGAAGGTGGAAGTTGGCTGGGAGTAGTGAGAGGGCCAGAACAAGGGGGTTAATGATAAAGCACTAAAAGCCTAAGTGACCTTTTTATTCTCCCAGAACGAAGGGTGGTCTTGGGCCTTGTTTTAGCATCAAGCCATGAGGGGGCTGCGAGTCGAGCCCTCGGCATGCCATGAGGGTTCAGGAAAGGGGACGGAGGCGGGGTGTCCGTGGTGGGGGCTCAGAATAAAATCCTTAACAGCCAAGAGCTATCTCTGAGAATTAATGGACTGCTTTCCTCCAGCCTAGTCAAATAATCAGCTCATTTCATGTGAGATAAATTACAGGACCTCGTCACCCTGGCTCCTAGGGGAGGACACTTCTGTGATTCACGGCGCTCGCCCCCTGGGAGCCCAAGGCGGCAGAGGACCTGCCTTGCTGACTGATGACTTGTGGCTCTGTGACCTCGCCACAAGGCTGCTATTCAAGGAGACCGGTTGGGGTGGGAGGCGTGTGCTGGGGAGGATTTCAAAATGCAGTCACTGCTCCCGGCACAGACTGGGAGCCGGCCACCCAAGAAGGAGAGTCTTTAGGACTACTGTCCGGTTATACCCAGCATCACTGTTTAGTGTTCTGAGGGGCCTGGCATGACTCAAGCCAATGTCCCAAACAGTCAGCGTTCAGCCTTGTGGTGCTTGGCGTTTGTGGGTGGTTGTGTTGTCTGGTGTTGCTGCATATGCATTCAGTGTGTGGAGGGCTGTTTTGCAGGGGAGTGGAGAATGCTGGGTGTATGCCAGGACTAATGGGGCTGGCAGAAATGGAATGGATCGTGATCTTGTGGGCACAAGGAATTCTACCCAGTGGCATGGGTATCTGGTCCTTTGAACAATGGAGATGAATGGAAATTAACCACAGAGCAGCATCCTGCCACCACTGCCCCTTTAAACCTATTCACAGCAGCTGGTTTTCTTGCCACTAGATAACAACTCAGGTATCTGCTGACTTTTCTGGTCACTTGTAGGTAGTATAAAATCCAACAATTCTTTTCAATAGCTAACAGCCTAGTTTCAGAAAGTAGAAGGCCTACTGCCTGATAGTAACCTGTAAGTCAGTTCTAACTCACAGTTAAGACTTCTCCCCTTCCTCCAGCCCTAGCCAAGTCTAAGAGAGAAGCCGATAGCAGATGAAGCGGGCTGTGGTCAGCTTTTCCTACATCTCCTTCTCCTACATTCCTGCTTTCCTACATTTCCTACACTTTCTGTCTGACTCCCTGTTATTTCTGACCCTTCCAGGTTAGAGAAGAGAGGCCAGATGGAGGTGACCAGGGGAGCAGAATATTATTTAATGGACACTGTTAGGGAGGTGGCTTCAAGCTCTCTAAGCTTGACAGATAATTAAAATAGAATCTTTCTGTCTTATGGTGTTCTGGTTGGCTCTTTGGACATGCTTCACCTCCCAGTTGCTGGAGGTCTCTCACCAGCTGTCTCCTGACTGCAGCTCGAGATACCTGTATTCTGGCCGGTCACTTACTTCTTCTGCAGCCCTTGGGAATTTGGCAATACCTTCAGCTAGCCTCTCTCTAGTACAGTCTCTGAATGGGGGCGATTTTGTCTTCCAGGGTACATTTGGCAATATCTGGAAACATTTTTGGTTGTCACAACTATCGGCATCTAGGTGATAGTGACCAGGAATGCTACGAAGCATCGTACAAGGCATAGGACAGCCCCACACAACAAAGAATGATCCGTCCCCAAATGTCAATAGTACCAAGGTTGAGCAACCCAACTGTAGTACAAGGAAAACTCTCGTACATCCTTTGCGCTAACAACTTCTGGGCTTGCAGGTGGCTATCGTTGGAGTCCGTCTCCTCCAGCTTACCTGTCAACAGCCAGCCGGCACATCCCTTGCCTGAATCCCCCAAACTACAGTTTTCTGAGTGGTCCTGCTGAAATCCGGATTCCTTGGCTTGGGGGTGGGGCACAGAGTACAACTTTTTTCAGAGAAATTTTCCTAATAAATCTCTCTTCTTCCACTTTTCCTCCCTTGGTTATCTAACTATTATAAAATTTATCAGCTATCGCAAGAATTCTGTGTAACAACCTCCATGGTGGACAGCAATGTGCATGTTTATTGCCTGTGTCCTTTGTGTGGTCGACTAGGGTTCTGTTCATCTGAACTTGCTCATATATCTGGGGGTCAACTGGCCATTTCCGGATCTGGGCTGGGGCTTGGTTTGGGCAATTGCCCTATGTGTCTTTCATCCTCCAGAAGGCTTGCTTGGACACGTTTCCATGGCAATGACAGCGGAGCAAGAGTGTGGGCAGTTTCAATTAGCTTTTTAAGCCTCTGCTTGTGTCATGCTTGTGTCATGAACAAAGTATGGCTTGAGACTTCTTTTTTTCAAACAAAGCAAACCCAAACTTAAGGTATGAGGCAGAAAAATACAGTGATTAGATGCCAGACAGACTTGAATTCAACTTTTTTTTTGTTTTACTAGTTAGCAGCTCTGTGAGATTAAACAAGTTCTGTAACCTTGTTTACAGAACAAGATATTTGCTAATACCCCAATCACCAAACCTAGTCACATAGCCAGGTCTAGAAGTCCAGAGTCAGCGTGGCCGAGCACTGAAAGGCAAAGTGGATGGATACAAGAAGGGGTGAAGGATTGGAGACATTGATGCAAGAGATCTATCCCACCTCCTTTCAAATGTCTACAATGTATTCACCTAAGAATGTGGCATCTCTTAGCTTCAAGGCTCAGCTGAAACATACACAGGAAGATTCTCATATTAACATACAATAAACACATATATATGTTTATCTTACCCACTGTTGTCCGTAGAGTTGGCATGCAACTGATATCATTGCCTTTATTGCAAAAAATAAAGAAAATAAATGAATGAATGGGTGAATGAGACGGGAGCAACTTGACAGTCAGCATCTGAGGGGGCAAAAACCTACTAGCTCTATCTGACCTGGCCTCTCTTAGCCACTTGTTACCACGTCCCCAAGAAACACAGGTTATAAACCCATACCCGATCTGACACCTTCAAATCAGGGAAATAAAAAGTAGAAACTTTCAGGAAAAAGACAAGAAGCTCCAGAGGTATAGGAAAGAAATGTGTTAGGATTTCTTTAATTCAGATAGGCACCAAAGTGGAAAAGCTCGGTAAGACAGGGTTGGACTTACCCACACCTGTCTTTTCTTCTTCTTTTCTCCTTTCTCTGTTATGTAACAATCTCAGACATTTATTGGGAGCTAAATATGTGTAAGGCACTGACATACCAGTTTCACAAGCGTTATTTCCTTACAACAACTTGGAGAGGCCCGTATGATTGTTATTTTACTACGGAGGAAACTGAGGCTTGGAGTGAGGTTACAGAACTTGTTTAATCTCACAGAGCTGGTAACTAGTAAAATTTAAAAAAAGTTGAATTCAAGTCTGTCTGGCATTTAATCACTGTATTTTTCTGTCTCATACCTTAAGTTTGGGTTTGCTTTGTTTGAAAAAAAGAAATCTCAAGCCATACTTTGTTCATACTTTCCTATATTTTGGTGGAAGAAATTGCTTGGTTCATTTCAAGCACTGAGAAAGCTTTACCCCTTCAAACATCAGCCCTTCACCCATACGTCTATCACCCAGAGATGTGTTTTCTTCGCCTCCTCTGGGCCACTTAATTACATTCTCTCTTCTTTAGGAGGAAAGCTGACGTGTAATTATTTCCACGATTAGCACTCTTGTGCAGCTAATTGTAATTATGCCTTATAATCACAGTTATGATCATCAATTACTCATTGCTGCTTCATTTGAATGTTTTCCTTTATCCCAGCTTCACAAAGTTGATGGAGGTAATGTGCCTGCTTACACACACACACACACACACACACACACACACACACACACTTATAAATCATGCATGGTCATTATTTGGTCTTCTCTGTTCTCACCTTTGTTCTTGTCCCAAATTTCCTTACAGTATTTCACTGGCCACTGCCCAGTTGGTATTGCCTCTCATTTCTGGCTTGGCTTGCTTTTTTTTTTTGCGGTACGCGGGCCTCTCATTGTTGTGGCCTCTCCCGTTGCGGAGCACAGGCTCCGGACACACAGGCTCAGCGGCCATGGCTCACGGGCCCAGCCGCTCCGCGGCATGTGGGATCCTCCTGGACCGGGGCACGAACCCGTGTCCCCTGCATCGGCAGGCAGACTCTCAACCACTGCGCCACCAGGGAAGCCCTTGGCTTGCTTTAAGCACCTTCTATTGACCCTACAGGTGAGGGAGGGATTCTTACCCTAGAATTTGGGGGATGGCTAAACACATGACACCGGACACTGGGCAGATGAGATGGACAGCAGTTGATTAATCACATATACTCACAGCCCTGGGGAGGTGAACACTGGGCCATTCCAGGCCACACAGCAGTTGTCCCTGGGAGCAGAGTGAACAACCAGGGGCTGTAGGAGGCCGACTTTGTGGTATCAAGAGATTGGGGTGCCCCTGGAAGGACGTGATTGGCTTAAATCATTCTGTGCCTGCTTCCCATGGTAGGGAGGGTCCTCTGGCTGTGGGGCTTTACCTGTGGGAGCATAATGGCGAGTGGAACTTGCAGTTATGCTATTCAAGAATTTCATCAGGTATCAAGGCAGCGCATAATATTGGTCTTATTTCAGGCCTTAGACCACACCACTCCCACCTAGAAGTGGGAACAGGGTTGCTGTAGAAAAAGAGGTTATAAGCCCGGGCCCTGTTGGTGGACAGTGCAGGTTTGAACTTCAATACTTCGATCATGGGAAAGTTCCTTAACATTCCTGGGTCCTGATTTCCCCACCTGCAAACGGGAGTGATTCTGCATGTACTTCGTCAGGTCATTGTCGTTGCAAATATGACTCCTGTTCTGTCTTGCCTATAAAGCACTTAGCTCCGCGCCTACCCCACTGCACTGCTCCAAACATGTATCTAGTCTTCAGGACAAGATGTCTCTGGTTTTGATCTTCCAGTGAGTTCTCTAGGGTCTGGAGGACAACTACACTTTCTCTATTTTTTTCGTTTCTAAGATGCTTGAGGAAAATGATGCTAATGGAGTTCTAAGATTGCAGAACGTAAATTCTGGTGCCAGGCTGCACAGTCCTCATAGAGAAGAACCATGTGTGGTCTAGGGACCTCGTGCATCTCTCCTTGTCACCAGCAGATTATTTAAATATCACTAGTAAGCACCACATACCATTCAATATTCCTTAAATATTCTTTGGCCTGGGCTGCAGCCTGAACAACTTTGAGACCCCCAACCCAATACTGTTTTCCAAGCACTTCAAGACACGTGGAGATGAACCAGCAGGCAGCCTGGGTATTGTTCTGTTTTGCAGGCATCACTGCCTGCTTCAGGGATGCCTCGCCATAACTCCCTGACTATCAAAAGCTCTAAATCCATTAATCTGTTCTATTCTTCAAGTCCTGGATGGTATCTTCCCATCAAACTTTCCCTTTTCTCCTAAGACATGATACTGTCCTTTTCTAAATGCCTCTATTCATGGTCTGTTCCAATCTTGGACACTTATCTATCACTGCAGTGTCTTGTGTTGCTGATTATATGTTTATAAAAGCAAACCTCATCTGTCCACCTAAGATGTGAGTCTGGCCCAGAACGGGCACTGGATGTACTGCTGCTGATTAACCTTCCAAAAGCAGTGTGTGTGATGATCTGTGTGTTCCAAGCCCTGGTGGGATTGTGTAGATGGTCCCAGAGGAGGAACAGGGCCCGAGGTTGTTGACAGGCAAAGTCTCCTAGTTCTTAGTTTTGGTCCTGCTGCTGATGCTCTGCTTGGCTTTTGCCATCTGATGGAGGAAAGCTGGTTCTGGGCATCATCACCATTTCTGGTCTCAAATCAGAGTCAAACAGAAAAGGGCCCTGATCCTGGAGAGTTTAGTAGCAGGTTTGCTGTGAAATCGCCCTTTGGGAAAGCTGAGAGAAGTAAGAGAAACTAATATTGAGTGTCTTCTATGTTAATCACACGACAGACATTACCGCCCCCAAAATGGCATCTCTGTTACAATCATAAGGCACACATGTGGCAGGTTGGATTCTCCAAGAAGCAGGCTCTGAGATGGAGACTGTCATGTGGGAAATTGACTAGGGAAATTTATTAGAGTTTAACACCTGAGTGGGGGCAGGAGGGTGGGGAAGGGAGGAAGCAGGCGCGGGGTGGAGGGAGAAGCTGGGCTGCAGTGTAGGCACCACAAGGGCCCCAGCAAGCCCATGGGAAGTTCTAGAGGTGGGATCAGGGACCCAGGCCTTTATAGCCTCAGCCAGCGGTCACTGGATGTGTGTTGTCTCTAGGAAGGGATGCAATGTGGGGCAAAGCAAGGTGGCTCCCTTTCTTCAAGGACAATTCCCAAAGAGGGATGACGGCTGCGGGCAGCATCCACAGACACTGTGGAAGCGAGTCATTCACTTCTGAAGGGGGGATTTCACGGCGCAGCACGGCACTCAGCGCACATGTCTGATGTCCATGGAGCCTGTGCTCTTCAGCTCTGAAAAATGCTTCTCACTCATCCTGGTAGGTCCCAGGGGCCATGTTTTCTTTTGACACCATTCTCCTGACCTGAGGTGAATGGACCAGGCATGGATCCTGGATCAAGTTGGGCCAATCAGCTGTTCTGCTCCAGGGACAGATACACTGGATACAAGTTGGTTGGCGCGGTGGCCTTCATTGTATGCCGTATGCACAGAGATGCTGGGAAAGCCAGTCTGTAAAGAGACACAGATGTGATAACTCACGGGGTCAAAAGGAGGTGAAGGGACAGACTGTCTGGATTCCTGAGGACTTTGTGTTTCCTGGTGTTCTTTGCCCGTGAGGCCTGATTGAACTTCCTGTTCTTGGGTTCTGTATTGAAAAAGCCTGGTGTTCTCTTATTTCCCATCTCCTTTTCCTCAAGTCAAAGAGGGCTTCTGTTACTTCCAAAAAAAAAAAAAAAGAAAGAAAAGAAAGAAAGAAAAAAAAAAGAGCACTGATTAAGACCACAGATGATGAAATTGAGGTTCAGAGAGGTCAAGGAACTTACCCCAAATCACAGCAAATTAGTGATGGAATAATGATTCAAATTCAGTTTTTTCTTTATTTCCAACAGAAAAAATTTCTTTTCTACTATACAGTGTAACACATTTAAAGTTAACCAAAATGAAATCCAAGGTTTGGGATTATTATATTCATCTACATATGTTTTATCTTTTAAGGTTTTAAAGTACATTTACATTCATCATTTCATTAGATTTGATCAATATGGAGAACTTGGGTGTAGACAGAGCAGATATAATAATCTCCATTTTGCAGATAAGGAATCTGAGTCCAGGGCCAAAGTCCAAGACAGAGAGAGAGACTGAATTTTGGAGGTGGGTCCAATTGAGCCTAGAAGTGTCTCTCTTTGATGCCAGTATATTCAGTTTTGGCCTAAACAGTTGGCTCAAAAGGGACAGAAGCCAAAAGGCTGTGTTAGGTGCTGGCTTCTGTGGAATCAGAGTTAGGTGGAGCTCTCTGGCTGAAGGATCATAAGATGCTGAAAACTGGAAGGAAAAAGGAAAGTCAGAATACTAATCCTGTAGAGATCAGGGACAAACACCAAGTCCGGGGATTGGAGGGGGTCCCTTGATTCTCATAGATCCAAGAGTCTCAAGAGGAGATTGGAGCAAAGCCCCAGGAGACTCCTGGGTCTGTGTGGCTCCCTGTCTGCTGTGGCGTTGTCTGTGACCATGAAGATGAGCTTGAAGGATGAGAAGCTGGGAGACGGTTTACTCAAGAGCATCGTGTGACAGAGACTGGCTGGTCCTGTGTACATTTTCCCAGTCAGTGGCAAATTCTTCTTCAGAATGAGACCATGTATAAATAAATATCGAACCAATAAGGGAAGAAATAGTGCTTCTGGCTGATGTGAATTTAATATAATCAGCCCCACTTCTTAGACTCTGCGCTATTTTATCTTTGGTGTCTTGAAAACAGATCTAATATAAAGCATGACTACTTTGAACTCTGTAAGTTATAAGATAGGCATAGAACTGCCGGTTTCTTCCTGAAAATTTTCCGCTAGTTATCTCATTCCTACATATTCAGGATATACCTTTGGGAATTGAGTGCCAGCCTTCTGTTGCCCTATTACAATTGGTACACGCGGATGCTCTTTGTCATTGGCTAACAAATTCCTACCCGTGTCTCCCTGCTGGAGATTCTGGTGAGCGGAGTAACCATGGTTACCTGGCTAGGGTGGATCATCTTATTCTAATATTTCCATGTCCAGTCCTTATTCTTAAGGTTGACCCAATAACAACTGCCGATGAGGGAGCAGTGGTCGTCTGAAAGTTAAATGGATTTTTCTGGGGTCTATGATGGAATCTGGCACACAATTTTTTGAGAAGGTATTGATAAATAAGCGACTTTAAGAGACACAAGAGGGAATTCCCTGGCAGTCCAGTGGTTAGGACTCTGTGCTCTCACTGATGAGGGCCCAGCCAAAAGAGAAAAAAAAAAGAGAGCGAGAAAGAGAGAGAGAGATACGAGAGAGGTGGTAGTGTGTGTGCCTGTGCCTGAGTGTGTGATGGACTGACATGAGGAATATGTGGGTATGGTGGATACAGAGTGCTAAAATGACTTTGCTAGTCAATGATTTCATTCTTTTTTTTTTCCTCTCTGTTTTTTCCCCTGATAGAACTCTGGCTAGATTTTCGTACAAATTATGCCAAGTTAATTATTTCATTCTTTTCAACTAAACAAGGACAGTTACGAAAATTACTTCTGTGGTCCTAGATTTCACTGAAACTTGGATTCAGACCATGTTTCTTACCTCACCTCTAACAAAGGACACTGGCGGGGGGCAGGGAAGGGCAAGATTATAGCTGAAAAATGATTCTGTTTCTTATTCTGAGGAAGCCAGACTCCTTTGCAGACGAATAAATAAAGAACAGTCCTCCAACTCGACTGCTTTCTTAATAAAACGTACAGGAATACATATACTTCTTATTTTTGATAAATCTTTTTTGCAAAATTAGAGAAGAGTAGAAAACAGAACAAAAATTCTTGCACACAAACTCCACCTCTCAGACTTTTTCCATCACATTAAGTGTTCATCCTTTTATTCATAGACACTGTACATATAGACAGAGAGAAAGGAATAATCGCATAAGATAGGATAGACCAACATGTTGCTTTTTGCACAACGTTTTAACTTTAGCTTTATATGACGTCAACAGAAGAAAAAGAAACAAGTGAATTTTTAGGCATTGCTGAACTTACATAAATGTTTCTTCCCCTCAAGAGTTTTTAGGTTTTGAAAAGATCTTGTTAAGGTTATGAGCAAAGACTAGGAAAAAAATTAGGAGATGGGAACCCTCTTGTGTGTTTTATAACTCGATGCTTCCATTTTTGACAGTATTGAGTGGCTCCTTGCTATGAAGATGAAGAAATTAGCACTTTGAACAGCTTTCGGCACCTCCTCTCTCCTCCCAGACTCCCAACTACTATTTTTACTGTGTCAATGTTTATAACATTTACATTCTATTCTGTAACCATAATTTTGGCACTTATTGAGTTTAAGTTCTGTGTTTAAGAACTTTCAAATTCCAAAGATGGTAACACATATCTCAATGACATTCCTTCTCCCACCCAACATCAGAGTTCTCTCTTCAGGAGCCAAGCCCTGTCCAGGTTCATCTAGTCTTTCTGTGGCCTTTCATTTCTCTCCTGGGTGGGATTCATGGTTGCCTGGACCAAAAGACATCTTCTTGCTTGGTTTATTCCATGTATTTTGGGGAATATTTACTCAACTAACTTCCTGGGGACACCTTGTTTTATGAGACTAGACTCTTTAAAAATGTTTGTGGGTTGCTGCATTTGGCAAAATCTGAAGGTTGACAACAAACACAGGTACAGATTTTAAAACCCCGGCATGATTGTTTGAGAAGGTGAGACATTCTTCTATTTAAAAAAAAACTTTTATTTTCTTTAAAGTAAAACATGTCCTTTATATATAATTTAGGAAATAGAGAGAAACAAAATGCAAACAATGAATCTCTCCCACAATTCGACCACCCAGAGATAAGAATTGCTAAAAATCTTAGTAATTAGGTGATTTTGTATTCTTATCATCTTCTTCTGTATTCACAGAAAAATATCTATTTATCTTTAAAAATAGAGATATGATTATACTATGATATTGTTTGTAGTCTGATTTTTTAAAACTCAGTGTTATTGGGAAATATCTTAATTGCATTTTCATTTATTGTTTTAAATAAGTGTAGCCTTTTTTAAAATTTTTTTGCTCTTTTTTTATTGTGGTAAAATATACATAAATCATATTTATTTTAACCATTTATAAATATGCATTTCAGTGGCATTAAGTACAGTCACAGTGTTGTGTAACCATCACCACTGTCTATAACCAAAACTCTTTCATCATCCTCAACAAAAACTCTGTAACCATCAAACAGTAACAACCCCATTTTCCCTCCCATCAGCCCTTAGTAACCTCTATTCTATTTTCTGTCTCTATGAATTTGCCTATTCTAGGTACCTCGTGTAAGTGGAATCTACAATATTTATCCTTCTATGTCTGGCTTATTTCACTAAACTGAGTGTTTTCAAGGTTCATTCATGTTATAGAATGTAACGAAATGCCATTCCTTTTTTGGCTTAATGAATCCCACTGTGTGTATATAGACCATATTTTGTTATTCATCGGTTAATTGACTCTTGGGTTGTTTCCACCTTGTAGGTATTGCGAATCATGCTGCTGTGATCGTTGGTGTACAAATATTTGTTCAAATCCCTGCTTTCAGTTCTTTTAGATGTGCAGTGTACGTAGTAGCAGAGTTGTTGGATCATACGGTAGCTCTACGTTTAACCTTTGAGAAACTGTCAAGCTGTTTTCTACAGTGTCGTCTTGTTTTTAAACAATTATCACAAATTTTAAACATATACAAAAGGATACAAAATACTGTAAGTGTTCCTTGTATACCCATGAACTCATCCAGCTTTAATATTTACCAACTGATGGCTGTCATGTTTTATCTACACCCCCACCTGTTTCACCCCATTAAGTGTAGCCTTTTAAAACCAATTCAGAAAGTGTCAGAATCAGAATGATCTGAAATAACATTACCACCAAGTAATACAATACTTTTACTTTAAATAGGTCTAAGGATTTGACCTATATCATTACATTTATTAAACACACACACACACACACACACACACTCACACACACCCTCAAAAGCATGGCATAGGGAGGAGACATTTGTAACCTGTTCAATTTTTTTTTCTTTTCTTCTGAACACAATAATTGAGACAGATAATGATTTGTATAGTGATGGTAATTGTGATGGTTAATTTTATACATCAACTTAATGGGGATGTAGGGAGCCCATATTAAACATTATTTCTGGGTGTGTCTGTGAGGGGTGTTTCAGATGAGATTAGAATTTGAATCAGTAAAGTGGATGACTTTCCCCAATATGGGTGGGTATCATCCAACCCATTAAAGAACTGAATAGAACAAAACAGCTAGGAAAGGGAGAGTTCTCCGCAGGGAAAACATTTCCTGATCTTTCCTAAAAGCTACATATCTCAAATGTACAGTGATAGCCAGGAAGAGCTTTTTCTATTCCATCTGCCTCAGTTTCATCATTGTCTAGTGAAAGTCTCAATCAGTGGTATGAGGTCATATTTTCATGTAAATTCATTTCACTGACCATTCAATCCCCTACGATGATAGTTATAATTTTCTGCAGTTGGTCTGCAGTTGGTTGAAGACCCCTTGGAGTAACTCTGAGGTTCTCAGGTAGAGGGACTTCTGCTGAGATGGCCGGAGTCACATAGAGAGTCCAAGCACCTTTCTCCACTTAGAGCCAACTGCCCAGGTCAAAGGAAGCAACAAGAAAGAAATGAGAGAATGGCTGGATTGGTTTGCTATGTCTGCCATAACAAAGGACAGCAAACAACGAGGCTAAAACAACAGAAATGTATTCTCTTACAGCTCTGGAGGCTAGAAGTCCAAAATCAAGCTATCGGCAGGGCTGTGTTGCCTCTGAGACTCTGAATCCTTCTTTGCCTCTTTCTAGCTTCTGGTGGTACCATCCATCCTTGATGTCCCTTGGCTTGCAGAGATGCAGAGCTCCAACCCCTGCCTCCATCTTCACACGGCACCTTTCTATCTTCATGCCATCTTCTTATGAAGATCCCAGTCTGACTGAAATAAGGACCCACACTATTCCAGCATTACCTCCTCTTAACTAATTGTATCTGCAAAGGCCCTGAGTCCAAATAAGTCACACTCTGGGGTCCTGGGGGTTTAGGACTTCAACATCTCTTTTTGTGGGACACAATTCAACCCATGACCGTGGCCGCTAAGATTTTAGCCTTGGATGTAAGGCTTTAAAAAGTAATGACGAATGTCACACAGCCAATACTATGCTTTTCTTTCTTTTGCCAAATCTACACTTGCCTGATGACAGCGAGGAAAAGGGCAAAGGAAATGACATGATATTTGGTTTCCTGAGAAATTGTGACCCTTGGAAGATCTAGTTATTAGAGGTAGTTTTGAAAAATAACCACTGTGCCTATCATTAGTGTAGCCTTTTAGAGTTTACAAGATGCTGTCACATACGTTGTCACTTTGATCCTGACAAGGATCCTGTGGGATGGACAGGGCAGGCATTGCCATTTCCTCCATTTTACAAAAGTGAAAGCAGGTTAAACAGCTAATAAGCTGTGATCTCTGACATCAGATTACTTTTTCACACCACCCACAGTGACTCAAATCTCTCTCTTCTCTGGCCCCTGTATTATATTTAGCAGGTATCAACAGGCATTTCCTTGGGCCACAGCAGCCTAGGACAATTGTGGAGAAGCAGCAGAATAAGAAACCCATCAATCCCTGGGAATGGCTGATAAACATTCTCTCCAGCTTTTTCAAGTGCCTAGGAGCTCCTGGATGGCTTTAGGGCTTTCTGTTCCTTCAGTAGATCTAACAGAAGGTCTATGCTTTCCTTCCAGTCTTTCGCTCCATGTGTGAGCCGTTATAAACACATGTTTATATAGGCAAAAAGAGAATCTTATGAAGAGAGGGTGCTTTTATTTATTTATTAGTTTAATTTATTTTATTAAAAATTTATATTGGATTATAGTTGATTTACAATGTTGTGTTAGTTTCAGGTGTACAGCAAAGTAGATCAGTTATACGTATACATATATTCATTCTTTTTCAGATTCTTTTCTCATATAAGTTATCACAGAATAATGGGTAGAGCTCCCTGTGCTATACAGGAGGAGGTCCCCGTCAGTCAGCTATCCTATATATAGTAGTTTATGTGTGTTCATCCCAAGCTCCTGATTTATCCCTCCCCCCCGACCTTTCCTCTTTGGTAACCATAAGTTTGTTTTCGATATCTGTAAGTCTGTTTCTGTTTTGTAAATAAATTCATTTGTATAATTTTCTTAAATTAGATTCCACACATGAGTGATATCATATGATATGTGTCTTTCTCTGTCTGACTTCACTCAGTATGACAGTCTCTAGGTCCATCCACGTCTCTACAAATGACCCAGTTTTGTTCCTTTTTATGGCTGAGTAATATTCCACTGTATATGTGTACCACATCTTCTTTATCCATTCCTCTGTTGATGGACATTTGTGTTGCTTCTATGTCTTAGCTATTGTAAATAGTGCTGCTATGAACACTGGGGTGCAATGTTCTTTGGGGTGCAGTGTATATTTTCAAATTATGGTTTTCTCTGGATATATGCCCAGTAGTGGGATTGCAGGATCATATGGTAGCTCTAGTTTTAGTTTTTAAAGGAGCCCCCATCCTGTTCTCCATGGTCGTTGCACCAATTTACATTCCTGCCAAGAGTGTAAGAGGATTCTCTTTTCTCCACGAGAGGGTGCTTTTTTTTTTTTTTTTTTTTGTTCTTTTTGCGGTATGCCGGCCTCTCACTGTTGTGGCCTCTCCCGTTGCGGAGCACAGGCTCCGGACGCGCAGGCTCAGCGGCCATGGCTCACGGGCCCAGCCGCTCCACGGCATGTGGGATCTTCCCGGACTGGGGCACGAACCTGTGTCCCCTGCATCGGCAGGCAGACTCCCAACCACTGCGCCACCAGGGAAGCCCCAGAAAGGGTGCTTTTAAAGGGGAGGGAGATTTAGGCTTTTTCTTACCTGGAGAAGGCTTATGATCCTCACTCACAGTTACCTATTTTTTAAAAAAACATTTTACCAGTAATACATGTAGATGGAGCATACATCAAAGCTACATAAAAAGTACACACGGAACCACCCTGATTCTCCTCATGCCTCCATCCTCTGCAAATAGGAACATATATTTTTATTTCCCCAACACCCTACCTTTTACACAAAAGGAAGCATACTATATACAGTCTTCTGAATCTTGCTTTTTTCATTCAGCAAAGCATTTTGGAAGCCTTTCCATAACAGTGTATAGACAGCTTCTTCATTCTGTGTTACACTGCACAGGAATCTATTATATGAATGACCATAAGTAACTTAAATAGTCCCCCATGGAAGAACCCCTGCATGTTCAAACTTGTTATTATAGACAATGCTGGAAAAAAATGTGTACGCACAGCAGTTAGTACACACGCAAATATATCTAGGACCAATTCCCAGAAATGAGGTATCTGGGTCAAAGGATAAATGGATGAACTTTGAAAATGTTATGTTAAATGAAAGACGTCTGACACAAAAAGGCCACATGTTGTCCAATTCCATTTATATGGAATGTTCAGAATAGGTCATTCCAAAGAAATCGACAGTAGTTTAGTGGTTGCCAGGGGTTGGAGGGAGGGGGGAATGGAGAGTTCCTGCTTATGAGTCTGGGCTTTCTTTTTGGGATGATGAAAATGGTCTAAAATTACACAGTGATGATGGTTGCATGACTTTGTGAATACACTAAAGACTACTGAATTTTGCAAGATGAATTTTATGGTATGTGAATTATAGCTCAATGAATCTGTGGCAAAAAATAGTTAAGATCTTGGGGTGTCAGAGGGCAAGAATAGTTCCTTCATCAGGCTGTGCTCACCTTTCCAGAGTAATCCCCCAAGACGGGTAACGTGGAAACACCGAGCCATGTCACTCAATTCCACTGCATTGCCTGGAGACCCCTGCCCTAAATTATCCTGAAGATTTTGCAGTACCAATTCCGAAAATTAATTCAAAACTGGAATTGGGAGAAATTCTCAGGAGGGAAGGTATGCATGTCACTGAGCCCCTTCTGACATGCTAGAGAGACAGAATGAAGAATTGATCAGATGGAATGATTAGGAAGAGATGCCATCCCCCAAAGAATCCAATTTTGTTATTGCGGGCATCTTTGCTCATTATTCTGATGAAAGGTGTGAGCCTCTGCCTTTCTGTGCAGATGAATATGGACGTGGGGTGTCTGCTGGAAGATGAAAGCATGCCAGCTGGCTGGGCCAGCTTATGGTACCCGGAGTTAGACTTAATCAGTGGCAAACACGGTCATCCACACTCCCTCTTGCTTGTTTCAGGTCGCCCCGAAGAGGCCACCAGCTGGTGTTTTGGGGATTGAGCTGATGAGATATTATTACCTGACAGTCTTCATTTTCAAAAATAAAAAGAGATTCAAATGAATGCAGGGATCCTTGTTTTTAGCTCTCAGCCAAAGTATGCATGACGTTTGGGCGACTGTGTATAGAGTTTAAAGGGTAGGGGGCTGGAGAACAGAGGCGCTCATAGGCCATCTGCCTGTGACCCTAGGAAGAGGGAAGGTGTCCAATACACACCCCTTTCTCTCTTTTCCATCCCCAACATCCTAGTTTCGGTTCTCCCGTCTCCTATTCTGTCTTTGAAATTTCCCTTTTGCCAAGTTTCTCTGTCTTCACTTTTCGTTACTCAACTTGAATCACTCCTCTTTCTCAAATACACATTTGACACTGTGGCTTCCTTGCTGAAAAATCCCTGGTAACAGTTTTAGACCGTAGAATGCAGTGCAAAGTCTTTACCTAGGATTCAAGTTCCTCATCGGGTCACAACAGATCCATCCACTTGGGCTTTCCAGCCATATATCCTGAGTCCTCGATACACTTAAAGAGTTTAGAGAGCATCTGTATCGTCCTTCATTTATGTTGGATATTTTTATTAATCCCTGAAGGCTCAGCTCAAATATATCTTCTCTAAGAAGCCTTTTAACGATTCCCCCAAGGAGGATTAAATTCACCCTCCATGCCTACACCCCATCCCCCAGACAGATTGCTTATGGGGGTTCGATCAGTTTTCTACACTAGGCTAAACGCCCTAAGAACAGGCTCTTATCCAGCTCTGTATTTTTAGTTCCTAGCACAATCAATATCTTGTTCATTGCAGGTCCTCTGTCTCTCTGTTTCTCTCCCTCCCTCCCTCTCTCTCTCTCTCTCTCTCTCTCTCTCTATATATATATATATAAATGAAAAGGTGGACAGTGGGACCAGATACATGAATAAAATATAGGCTAAGATGAAATTCAAATTGGGAAAGATTATGCTAAATTTGGAACTTGCATCTTCTGTTTTTCCTTTGCAAAAGAAGGGCACCAAAAAGGAAGGCACCAAAAAGGAAGGCAGTGAGAAATGCCAGAATTGTCAGGGGCCTTTGTGATTTGAAGATGGTGTCCTTACCAAGAAATTAAACGGATCTCATTATCTCATTAACTTTTGACTGGAGAGGGAATATGCAGCTGAAATTGCGTTATCTTTCCAATATGACAAGTTGGTAACAACCTGGGATTTTGAAAGACATTTTGTTTTCTTAGCAAGAAATTCCACCCATACAAATGAGGATCCAGGGAGAGGAACTCCATTTGAGAAAGATTCTTAAAGGCAAGAAGCATGTGTGTCTAAATTGCTTTGAGCGCATGATAAGTCCCAGTGGGTGAAAAAGGTATCCTTATGCTAAGATTAAATCTTACCACCAACATATTGGAGTAGTTAAAATTTTAACTGCTATACAAGATAATTGTGCTTGACCAACCTTTTTCCTTCTCTCAAGAGATCCTTTGAAATGTGGACAGCAATGCCAGCATGCTTATTAGTGGCCACCGTTTTTAATGTCCTTCAACATCTAACAGGATATTACAAATGGAGATTCTTAAACTGCTTGTTGGTCAGACACTTATTGTATAAACCAGAGGGTATCTGTGTTCCTGGAATGAGTTATTTTATTTCTAAAAGTAGGAGGAATGGCATAGAGTGGAAAGAACAGTGAACCTGAAGTCAGGGACCTGGGTTTTTTTTTGTGTGTGTGTGGTACGCGGGCCTCTCACTGTTGTGGCCTCTCCCGTTGCGGAGCACAGGCTCCGGACGCGCAGGCTCAGCAGCCATGGCTCACGGGCCCAGCCGCTCCGCGGCATGTGGGATCTTCCCGGACCGGGGCACGAACCCGTGTCCCCTGCATCGGCAGGCGGACTCTCAACCACTGCGCCACCAGGGAAGCCCCTGGGACGTGGGTTTTTTTTTTTTTTGAATTTAATTTTATTTTTTTATACAGCAGTTTCTTATTAGTTATCCATTTAATACATATTGGTGTATACATGTCAATCCCAATCTCCCAATTCATCCCACCACCACCACCCCCTGCCACTTTCCCCCCTTGGTGTCCATACATTTGTTCTCTCCATCTATGTCTCAATTTCTGCAGTCAGGGACGTGGGTTTTAATTCCAATCCTTCCCCAAGTTTGTTTAAATTTAGTCTCAATTCTCTTAACTATAAAATAGGTAGAAAATATATACCATAAGATTTTGTTTTTTCATGGGGGTCTACTAAATGGATCAAAATGGTAGACCACTTGGATGTCTTCTCTGGCTCACAAAGACCCCCATGTCTTAGACTGGCTAGAGAAAGTTCTACAACATGCTAAGCAAATAGTCTGAGGAGGGATTTTAATTGATGTCTTTCAAACAGACCACCTTGTATATTGTACCTCTTAAAACTTTCAGTTAATACGGGGAGGTAAGGAGTTTAGTATTTTTATTTATTGATTTACTTATTCATTTATATATTTATTTATTTATTGGCTCTGTGGCATGCGGGATCTTACTTCCTCGACCAGGGATCAAACCCGTGCCCCCTGCAGTGGAAGCGTGGACTCCTAACCACTGGACCATCAGGGAAGTCCCAGGAACTCAGTATTTTTAAACTCCCTGATGACTATCATTGCTGTTTGCAGGGTGAGTGCCTATAAGCACTGTACTTGGATACGACAGCAAAAATCTTAGGAGACACCCAGCAAGGTCACTTTCTTGAAAATCAGGCTTCTCCATCTATGTGAAGGCAAGTTGAGGGAGTGCCATCAGGGTAGCCCCAAATTCCCTTTGTAAAATTATTTTGAATCTGCTCTCTCACAAAGTAACGGGCACTTACGTTTGAGAAATTAAAATCACACCCTCTTTACCTAATATAGATTTTTCTTTCTGTTTTCCACAGCAAGATGGGCATGCGACTGCACAGTAAAGAGGTCATAAATAAACAAGTTTAGAGAGTAAACTATTCATTCTACGGGATCCCTACCCCAAGTTCGAGATCTGCACTCAGAAATAAAGGAGCATGGGGTGAAAGAGATTGCCTGTGAGGACGAAGACTAGGCTTTTCAGAGCTGGGGCAGTTAGGGGTGGGGAAAGCCTTTCTTAACATCTGCAGATAACTTTGCACTGAGATGAAAAGGTAACCACATCTGAAAGAATGTTACAGGTGGCTGAATTAATTAACTTGAAATCCCAACACCCCCGAACATCCGGTGTTGGGATTAGGGAATCAGAGCTAGTTTACTAGTGAATCCCAAATCTCAGACATTATTTGGATTCAAATTGGAACAGTCGCAGATGGATCCAGGTGGGAAAAGGATTAGGGAAATAGGGTGCTTGGATATTTTCTTTCTCCTCTGGGAAAAAATGATTCTATTTCTTCCCTTTGTCCTCTCATGCTCTCTTCTTTCTGTCTCTTCCATGGACCATTCTTTTCTTTCTTCCCTCCATCCATCCGTCTGTCTCTCTGCTCCATGGCACGTCTGTTTCTTATCTCTTTTCACTCCTGTCACCATTGCTCTATCTCCACTCTTTTTCTTTCTCCTTCCTTTCATTTGTGGTTTATTTTTGCTTAAAGGCACAAACGTGCTGCTTGATGAGTTTCCATCATTTCCAGAAAATCTGATTTAACTACAAAAGTGAAAACAATACTGCCGGTATGAAAGTGGGAGTATTAAGGATGTAAATGAACAGCCATCAGGATTGGCAAGAATGCAGTAGAGGCATGACTTCTAAGGCCATATTAAGGTAGCATGGGTGTACCCACTACTGGCTGAGCACATCAGTGGCTAATGGGATTTTATTTTCATGAGGACTAAACATTGCATCATCAAATCGAGGAACCCTGGGTATCCTCAGCTTCCATGGCAATGTTTCTGAAGGAGAAAGATGAGATTTAAGGGGAAAATAAATCAAGGGAATCTATTATGTGTAGGGTTTTTAGAATTAGGGATGGGATGGGTTTGACGAAAAAAAAAATTGGGGTGCAACAGAGTAGGGTGTTAATTCGAATTTATCTTCCCTGGGGATGGACATTTGATTCTTATATGATGAACTGGGCTTTGAAGTTAGACAGACTTGAATTTTCACTTGACCTCGTATTGGCTGCTTGACCTTGGGAACATTGATTAAATTTCCTAAGCTTTGGTCTACTCACCTTAAAAAGGGGGAGGATGAAACCTGCTTCAAGGGATTGCAGAGAATTTGAATGGCGTAACGCCTGGAAGTGCCTGGAACAGAGTGTGTGTTCAATAAGTGAGTTACTGTTATTCTTATTTCCATGGAAAAAAAGCCTATGCAAATGCTTTGGTCATACTTAAAACACCCTGCTCCTGAAATAATCACCTGGTACCTTTAACTTCTTTTAGAAAGAATGATTTATAGGAATACGAGTGAGGAATTCTCTGGTACAGTTTGGTATATTAATGGAGCGCTTGGAATGATGATTTAGACCAGGCTCAGCAAACTTCTCCTGTGAAGAGCCAGCTAGCAAATATTTGAGGCTTTGTGGGCCGCAGTCTCTGCTGCAGCTCTTCAACTCTGCCGTTGGAGCGTGAAAGCAGCTGCAGACGGTATGTAGATGAATAAACGTGGCAGTGTTCCAGTACGACTTAATTATTTATGGCTGCTGAAATTAGGATTTCATATACTTTTCCTGTACCATGAAACATTATTTTTCATTTGTTTTTTTTCCCCCACCCATTAAAAAAAATATAAAAATACCCTTCTTGGCTAGTGGGCTGTGCAAAATCAGGCAGCTGGCTAGATTCGACCTGAGCGGTATTTTGCTGACCCCCATTTTCAATCTACGAGATGCTAAGACATCAGTTTGCTTTCTGAGTCACAGATGAGGACTGAGAAGCACAGAGATATTCTGTCATGTGGCTGGAGTCTCTCTTAGCTGAGTGGCAGAGCTGGGATTAGAACCCATATCTTTTTTTTTAGTAATTTATTTAAATGGATATATCCAAAATATTTTTACTTCAACATGCTGCCAAAAAAAAATTAATGAGATACTTTACACTTTTTTGTGCTGTCTTTGAAATTCAGTGTGTTTTATACTTACAGCATACATTTCAATTCAGATGCTAATTTTTCAATGATTAAAGAGAAATGTAGTCCTACCAAAACAACAAATTTGTGTTTAATTGAAAAATATTTTACACTGCTTCACTGTTTTTTTTTTAACATCTTTATTGGAGTATAATTGCTTTACAACGGTGTGTTAGTTTCTGCTTTATAACAAAGTGAATCATCTATACATATACATATATCCCCATATCTCTTCCCTCTTGCGTCTCCCTCCCTCCCACCCTTCCTATCCCACCCCTCTAGGTGGTCACAAAGCACCGAGCTGATCTCCCTGTGCTATGCAGCTGCTTCCCACTAGCTATCTATTTTATGTTTGGTAGTGTATATATGTCCATGCTACTCTCTCACTTTGTCACAGCTTACCCTTCCCCCTCTCTATATCCTCAAGTCCATTCTCTAGTAGGTCTGCATCTTTATTCCCGTCCTGCCCCTAGGTTCTTCATGACCAATTTTTTTTTTTTTTTAGATTCCATATATATGTGTTAGCATACGGTATTTGTTTTTCTCTTTCTGACTTACTTCACTCTGTATGACAGACTCTAGGTCCATCCACCTCACTACAAATAACTCAATTTTATTCCTTTTTATGGCTGAGTAATATTCCATTGTATATATGTGCCACATCTTCTTTATCCATTCATCTGTTGATGGACACTTAGGTTGCTTCCATGTCCTGGCTATTGTAAATAGAGCTGCAATGAACATTGTGGTACTTGACTCTCTTTGAATTATGGTTTTCTCAGGGTATATGCCCAGTAGTGGGATAGCTGGGTCGTATGGTAGTTCTATTTTTAGTTTTTTAAGGACCCTCCATACTGTTCTCCATAGTGGCTGTAGAACCCAGATCTTTTGACTATTGGTCTCGTGATGGTTTGTCCCTGCTACCTTTTGCTGATTTTATTTATTATTTTTTAAAATTTTATTATTTATTTTATTTATTTATTTTTGGCTGCGTTGGGTCTTCGTTGCTGTGCGCGGGCTTTCTCTAGTTGCAGTGAGTGGGGGCTACTCCGCGTTGTGGTGTGCGGGCTTCTCATTGTGGTGGCTTCTCTCGTTGCGGAGCATGGGCTCTAGGTGCCTGGGCTTCAGGAGTTGTGGCACGTGAGCTCAGTAGTTGTGGCTCACAGGCTCTGGAGCGCAGTCTCAGTAGTTGTGGTGCACGGGGTTAGTTGTTCTGCGGCATGTGGGATCTTCCCGGACCAGGGATTGAACCCATGTCCCCTGCATTGACAGGAGGATTCTTAACCACTGCACCAGAAGGGAAGCCTCCCTTTTGCTGATTTTAGTTTTTTTTTGCTCTAAAACTTCCCTTGGTCTTGACACTCTTCTATTGTTTTGTTCTCTCAGAATACAGTCTCAGTCATCTTGGATATTGATTTCTGCTGTGATCCCATTGCTTAGCAAGGGAGGCAAACCCAGATGCCTCACGGGCCAAGTAATTAACCAACCTCATTACAAGACCATATTGAGGGGTGGGAAATGTAGCAAATTGGAGACAACATGTCACATCTAACAGAGGAAATTCTATTCAGCTCAGATGACGGTGGCCTTCAGGAGTGAGTCAGAGACACCAGGTCTCCTGCCTTCTCAGGAGATGCCAGAAATCTGGATTTTTTGTGGGATTTTAAGATATTAGCATAATTTTAAAAAGCCTACGATGACCAAACAAAACACATCTAAGGACTACAGCCAGCCTTCAGGAGATCAGTTAGTCTTTATCACAGTCTTTATCTCAGACTGTGATTTCTTCATGGCATGACAGAAACGTGCACTATAAATATTTTGAAAAGGCTTTCTTGTTTCATTGAGAAATAGAGTGGTTAAAATATATTTATTAAAAAATATTTGCTTGAAAGATGACAGCAACGAACACTGGTCAAGGACAAATAGCCTTTATTTACTTTTTTACCTGTGTATTACTGTACTTGAAAACCCACCTGTGAGATTTTGAAGTGGGACTGAACAGAAATTGCAAAGCAATTGCAAAGCACTTCAGATTTAAAACTTGTGAGATCCTTGAAGCCTCCTGGAATCTTATATTGCTTGTCTTTCTCCACCACCAAAAGCCAACTGTCATGGCAGTGGTTTTGTTTATTGAAGAAGTGAGATTCTTGTGGTGACATTTCTCCTCATTTCACGGATACCTAAAATCATACGGTTCTCTCCTGAGGTGCTGCCTCACTACGGAAGTTTAGAGGAGTTTGGGATTGATGTATACACACTACTCTAAAGTAGATAACCAGCAATGACCTACTGTATAGCACAGGGAACTCTACTCAGTATTCTGCAATAACCTAAATGGGGAAAGAATTTGAAAAAGAATAGATATATGTATATCTGTAACTGAATCACTTTGCTGTACACCTGAAATTAACACAACATTGTAAGCCAATATCAAATAAAAATTAAAAAATATAAAGTGAGGGAACTGCAGCCATGATGGGTGACAGTGGGGAAGAGAGGAGAGCTCTTGTGATAGTGACAAACTGGTTGGGCAGAAATCAGCTAAATTAGAAGTTCCCAGGTTTGGACGCTCAGCATGAGCCAGACTGGCTGCATGATAATCATCTGGGAGCTTGTAGATTTCTGGACTTCTTCTTCAGAGACTCTGATTCAGTGGATCTGGGGTTGCATATGGGGATGTGCGTTTAAAAATCCACACAGATGCTTCTGATGCCCAGCCAGGTTTGGGAACCATTAGTCCGCACTGGTCCTAGGCTGGCAGTTCTAGTATCAAGAAGACTCTCTCAGAATTCCCAGAGAAAACCCCTTTGGGGAGTGTTGCCCCCCTGCTAGGGAACAATAGGAGGGGGTGCTCTGTATTGGCACAGAACCAATGGGAATGGCCAAAGCTTAAAACAGAGGCACAATCAGAGCCTACTTTCTTTAGTTGGAGTGAAGTCTCTCTCAAGGAAGAAATCAAAGCTTGAGGACTCTTGGTGGTGAGTGGGTGTTAGATTAACCTGTGTCACAGTGTACTTAAAACACACAGCCTCTGCCAAGGGGGAAGGGGGGGAAGGATAAATTGGGAGATTGGGATTGACATAAACACCCTACTATATATAAAATAGATAACTAATAAGGACCTATTGTATAGACAGGGAACTCTACTCAATACTCTGTAATGACCTATATGGGAAAAGAATCTAAAAAAGAGTGGATAGATGTATATGTATAGCTGATTCACTTTGCTGTACAGTAGAAAGTAACACAGCACTGTAAATCAACTATACTCCAACAAAAATTAAAAAGAAAAACACAACCTCTGAAAAATTTTCTATTTAGGATATACTTTGAGCAGTATCTCATTTCCCACTCAGCCTACTTGTTCTCATTTGTTACTTTCCTTCAGAATTATTATTTTAAAAGAATGTTACACACACACTGAATGCTTCCTTCTTATAATGTTGAAATCGCTGCTCTCCCTAGGTAGGGAGTTTGGTAAGTAGGCACCAACCATCACTACCCTGCAATATATGCTGGCTTCATACCTAGAGGTGGAGTCCTTTTCCCTGCCCCTTGCATCTATCTGGGCTGACTTTGGGATAGACCTTGACCAATAGAAGTGATTCTCTAGAAGTGGTGTGGTGCCCGTAGGCAGCCTCCAATTCCGCCCTCTTGGAAACCAGCCCCCAGGTAAAAGGTCTGCCTCTCTTTAGAGCATCAGGCTGTGAGGAAGCCACTGCATGGAGAGGTTATAGAGAGAAAGAAGATATCCAGTGTTGGCGGGTGCAGCTCTGCATGTTCCTAGATGTCTGTGACAGCTCTGGTCTTGAACTGTCTTTTGAAGGATATCTGTATAACAAAGATCCTTGAAGGATAGAGATAGGTCTCCCTCCTGGGCAGAGGGGAGGTTTATTTCCTGACCAGGATAATAAAGATAATGTTTCCTTCTGGGACAAAGTTGGGTGTGTTTGCTAGCAGTTCCCTTGTAAGATTGGGAGTTTCCTAAGCTCAGGGTCCCTCAGCTGTTGGTACAACCCAATGTGAACGGCCTGAGTCACTCCATATTGCTGCTGAGAGACCTGAGGGGGACAAGGGGAACCCATGCAAACACGAAGCTCATGCTGACTCCTGTGCCATGAACAATAAAGTCCTCTGTTGCTCACATAAGATTCTGCCAGCATCTATGAAACTGTGACTAATCTGCAAGCAGGGTCAATCTCATACCCTTCACAATTCTTTACCCCTGGCCAGCCCCTAGTCATAGATGTGGTTCAGAGGCAGCTGATAGATGAGTGATGAAGCCATCTTGTTCATTTCAGCCCCAGTAGACACCATATGGAGCAGAGAAACTGCTCTGCTGAGCCCAGCCTGGAGTGCAGAATCATGAAAAAATAATAAATTATTTTGAGCTGAGTTTTGAGGGTTTGATATGTAGAAGTGGATAACTGAAGTAGAGAGCATAGCTGTCATCTTCTCCTTCCGAGACAAGCTCAGACGGTTTCCATAGTCCTTTCTGTTCGTTCCTCATAAATCCCTACATATCTGAAATCTTACTTTTATGTCCAAATAGATGTGCCTATATCTTGAAAAATATATATATATTTCAAAATTGAACATTCAGGCTCAACAATGGCCAGTGGCCCCCATTGCTGATAGGATAAAATTTAAGGTTCTCTGTTCTGCCTCTATCCTCCTTATCAGATGATATTATCCATAGCTTCCCTGCCAGAAATTTTTTTCCTATTGTAGCCCGTGCATGTCATTCTCCTTGTTGACTCTGAACTTAAACTACTGTTCCTCTGGACTAGCATGCCCTCTCTCTGCCATTACTAAGTCATCTCCATTCTTCCAGCTTGTACTCTTGTTGATTTTCCTTTTCTGCATTCTTAGTGTTACACAGATTATTAATCACATATTGATTTATGTTGTATTTTAAAAAGTGGAATTTTATATGCAAAAGCAAATGTATTCATTGTAAAACAAATGCAAAACTACAGCTATTCAGATGGAAAAAAACAACAAAACTCGTTCTACCTAACGTGAGCAACTTCTAATTTCCCGTTACTATATTTTCTGGACTTTTTTTACACACATGTGTGCACATATGCACACATTTACATGTGATCATTTTATTGACCGTTTTATTTGTATAAGTAAATGCCATAAGTAATTTTAAACATTATGTAATTTTAAAAATTTATTTATTAAAATTTTTATTGGAGTATAGTTGATTTACAATGTTGTGTTAGTTTCAGGTGTACAGCAAAGTGAATCAGTTACACATATACATATAGCCACTTTTTTTTCTTTTTCTTTTTAACATTCTTTTCCCATGTAGGCCATTACAGAGTATTGAGTAGAGTTCCCTGTGCTATGTAATTTATTTTATTTTTATGTGACGTTACTGGAAAATGGATGTTATTGGCAACATTCTCAAAACTAGAATTGCTCTAACGAGTACTGAGTTGGACACATGCTACAAACCCACATGTCACTTTGGCATGCTACGACAGCAAATTAAATAAGAGCGAGGCAGTGGATGTCTTGGATCAAAAGGTACGTGCATACTGAATGTCTTTTGATATAGATCGGTAAACTGCAAAATTTAAGCCTGTTTGTCCTTGCTCCTGCAGTGTTAGAGAGGGTACATTTTCCCCACCCTGCCAAGATTGGAGATAAAATATATATATGATTCATCCTTGAAGAACTTGGGGTTAGGGGCCCTGACCCTCTGCACTGTGGAAAATCCAAGTACCGTAAGTCCCATATATACAAAGGAGTCCCGTTCTGAGAGCGTGTTCATAAGTCCAATTTGTTCATGAGTCCAACAAAGTTAGCCTAGGTACCCAACTAACACAATTGGCTATACAGTACTGTACTGTAATAGGTTTATAATACATAAAAGAACACAGAAAATAAAGAAAACATTTTAAATCTTACAGTACCTTGAAAAGTACAGTAGTACAGTACAACAGCTGGTATACAGGGGCTGGCATCGAGTGAACAGGCAGGAAGAGTGACTGACAGGAGGAGGGAGGGGAGGCGGGAGATGGCAGAGCTGAAGGATCGTCAGCAATAGGTGATGGAGGGCTGGCTGCCATTTCCCTCACGCCTGACGCTGATGGCACAGGTTCTGGTTCCTTGCTGGATTCAAGCCTATCTGCTCTCTTGAAAAAATGATCCAGGGATGTCAGGGTAGTAGTTCTTTTTTTCTTGTCATAGATGACGTGGTAGCACTGGGTTGCATTCTGAACGGCTGCTGCAACCCTTGTGTACTGTTCTACGTTCAGGTCCTGTGCCTCAAAATCTAACAGTGCCTCCTCAAATAAAGAAAATCCCCTGCCGTTTCCTGCATCGTGAATCTCTTCAGTTCTTCAGTTACTTCTTCTTCCTCTTGTCTCTCTTTGTCCTTTCTCTGGGCCTCCAATGCCATCAGGTCTTCATTAGTTATCTCCTCGTGTTGCACAGCAAGGAGTTCAATGAAGTCGTCCTCTTGCAGATCTATCTCCAGCTTCTCGCTGAGGGTCACTAAGTTGCTTAAGACCTCTTTGGCCTCCCTATCCACATTCTTAAATCCACGAAAATTGTGAACAAACTGCGGGCAAATGTTCTTCCAAACCCCATTCATGGTGATGGCCGTAACCTCACGCCAAGCAAAGCTGCTTTTATGCTTGCTTCTGGATATCCTGGGCTTGAAATAAAGATACTGGTACTACTGTACTCTGTACAGCACTGTGCAGTAAAGTACACAAAAGCACAACCACTTGTAGAGGATGCACGCACGGGACAAAGTACGCCAGACGCGTGAACTAATTTACGTGACTGGACATGCGAACGCATGTTCGCATCTTTGGAAGTTTGCAACTTGATGGTTTGTATGTAGGGGACTTACTGTATAACCTTGTAGCTGGCCTTCTTTAGCTGCAGATTCAACCAACTGCAGACTGTGTAGTACTTTAGTATTTACTATTGAAAAATACCTGTGTCAAAGTGGGTCCACGCCGTTCAAGGGTCAACTATATATAAAACTTCAACACTCCTTTGCTTCACTTCTTAGTTATTATCCTAGTGCTTTCTGTGTACAAAGAGCTTTCATAAACACCATCTCCTTTATCTTCACAGCAATGCCATGAGTAGAAAGAGCAGGTGTGTTTCTTCCCACTTCACAAAAGAGGAGATCAACACTTAGAGAAATCAAATAGCTCACATGGTTTGCATGGGGAGCAAGAGAGTCCAGAGAAGAACTCAGTCCTGTATGTCCTCTCCGGGAGTCACAGGCACCCCGTCCAAAGGTGTCCCTTGGAGAGAACTGTGTGGGAGCGCTGGTCTCCCCGCATTCCCATTCTGAGAGGTGGTGCGGAGTTGGGGATCCCAGCCCATCCCGACAGCTGCTGGCCCATCTGATGGGGTTCCTGATGCTCTCGGGATCTTCTTCCTTACTTGGACTCCTTGTGAGCCCACCAATATATCCCTGGCTTGCAAAGACCATCGATTTTGATTTCATTCTCTTAATGCAGAGTTTATTAAGGATGTGTCGATGAAAATGAGAAAATGAGGCGGCTCAGCCATTTTCTTCATTAATCACAGTAGAGTCTACAACCCCAAGGTAAGGGGGAAAATAGAGAGAGGATGGCTGGGAACAAGAGGAGAATGTGTGCATTTCAGTTCGGTCTCCCACGGCTCTTCTCCAAGCTGCCAGCCAGCATTAGCAGAGTGATGGAGAGAGCCCCGTCCCTCTGGCACACCAGCAAATCTTGCTAATGTAATGGAAATGATAATTATTCCCAGTGCCTAGCATTTCACTTCCTCTGGACTGTAGGGGTATTAAAGTTGATTAAACACATATGCTTTGGGTAGACAGCACATGCAGTTACATATGGAGCCGTGAGTTTTCTCTGCGCTCAGGAAAGAGACACCAAGACCACAAAAGCCAGGCAAAGGCTGAGCAGGACCTAGGAGATCATAAATGAGGGAGTCCACGTCATTTTACAGGCCAGACAGGGGCAAAAACCTAAAGAGTTTTTTATTTTTTTATTCCCCACATCTCTGTACAGGAAAAAAAAGCTCAAAAATGCTTATTAAAGTTAAAATTCAGTTTTAATAATTTTAATAGAATTTGCATTTCCCATCTCCTCTCAAAATATATATACTTGACAAAGATGAATAGGTTATACCCGTTTATCTCAAATTTGCAATTTAGGTACACGTGTAAGTATATACGTCATGGATTATGAGTTGGAAGAACTAGTCCGTTTTACAGTGTGTGGGAAATGACTCACATGTCCTCAGGATGCAATTATTTTTTTAAAAAAATGTGTTTCTCCAAATGACTGTTCTGCAACATCTCTCAAAGCCAAGAAATGATGTTTATCTCATTCGGAATCCTATGTTTGATTAATCACAGCTTGATTTTTCCACACCATTGGCATGATGGAATATTAAGAGGCTATTCTGAACAGGCTTTGGAATAGTTGATGCTGGGTCTTGAGATTAAACTTTTGAACACTCCACTGCTTGCTCTGCAGCCTCACCAGTCTCTCCCAGTCCTGACATAATGAAGGGTAACAGCCCACAGCTTCCCTGCTATGGATGGCTATGTTGGCTCCAAGTCTAGGCTCGACGGCAGGTTGGCTGTTTGTGCAACAGCTGGGGTACAGTTATTCTCCTGGGCTATGGAGATATTTTGCTTGGCCACATTTCACTTGCTTCAGAATAAGGAAAGTCCCTTCCCACTCCATGTATTAAATCCATGTATTAAAATACATGTATTATATAGGGGAGGATAAATTAGGACTATGGGATTGACAGATAAACACTACTGTATATCAAATAGATAAATGACAAGGATTTACTGTATAGCCCAGGGAACTATATTCATTATCTTGTAATAACCTGTAATGGAAAAGAATTTAGAAAAGGAACATATATATCAATATAAGGAATATATATATATCTGAATCACTTTGCTGTATACCTGAAACTAACACAATATTGTAAATCAACTATACTTCAATAAAAATTTAAGTAAAAATATATGTATTATATCTACAAGAAGGGAATTCATATAACTGGGTACAAAAAATATTTTAAATATTTAAAAAATGCCCATTTTTGCCAATATCAACTCCCTTATATTTTTAATTCTTGAAAAAAAGAAACTTTGTTGTTTGCTGTGTTCTAATTCAGAAAAATTTAAGGAAAAAGTTAAGGTCACTCCAATCCTGTCATTAAGAAATACCAAGACTCATATTTTAATGCGTTTACTTCTTTCATCTATAATTTTGGATAGAGTTGCAATCATAAGAATTTATCCTCCGTGAACAGACATGCAGGGAGCTTACATGCATATTAGTAAGTGAGATAAGAATTTACCCTGACTTTTTTAATAGGCATTTGCCCACCTCTTCAAACTATTTTAAAGTATAATTTTAATAGTTTCACTCATCAATTAAGCTTTTACAATAATAATTATTCTCAATTATAAAAGTAGAAAATTTGGAAAATTAGAAACATGAAGGAATATAAATCACACAATAGCCCATCAAGTGATCAACAAATAGTTTTAGTGTATTTTTTTCTCTCGCAATCCCCCTTCCTTTTATACACAAGCACATTACATGCACACACGATGACTACCTATATGTGTGGATGTGTTAAATTTTGAAAAAAGTCGAATTGAGTGATTTTTAATCTTTTATTTAAAACTAGTTTGAAAATTTTCCAATGGCTTTACAAAATCTTTGACAACCTTAACCTAATATCTACATCATATTTCATCATATGGATGTACCATCACTCACTTACTAGTCTTATATTGTTGATATTTAGATTGCTTGCAACTTTTTGTTATTGTAAACATTGGAGCAAACTGCATTCATATGTAAAACGTGTGAACCCATCATTAAGGACTTCCTAGGACAGTTTCTTAGAAGGGGTATAGTAGGGCCAAAGGAGACAATGTGAGTCTTCTGCCGTGCACAGCATAGAACTTCCCAGAAGCTTTTCCCCTGGTGTGTACCCTCCTACAGGACTTGAGAAGGCTTGTCGTTCTCAGCCCTATGGTCTGTCCTCTGTACCTCACTGCTGCTCCTCTAGTGAGCAGTGGAAATACTAGCTGTTCTTTCCACTTTCAGTAGATGAAGAAATGGCGGGCGGCTCAGGTAACCTTACCACAGTCACCTGAACAAACAAGCGGTTAAGAAAAGTAGCTAACTGACCTGAATCTTAACTCGGTGCTAGATCCTTGAAACAAAATAAAGTAAAATAAACGCCCGTTTGTGATGCCCAGAGGCCATGGAACTGATGCAAAGCAACGAAAGAGATACAGATCAACAGGTCTTTTGGCATCACCAGCCAGTTGGCGACCCTAAAGGGAGAGACAGAAATAGCTTGTTGCTTTGAAATGTGCCTTGGTCTGTCTGGGGAAAAAAAGTGTGAGAGTTCTAATTTGTGGAAGTCACAAACTAAAGGGCTTTGAAATGTACTTAAGAAAAAAAAAAAAAATCAAAGTGCTGAGACAGCTTTGTTCCCCAATAACCACCATAGCAATTTGAGACATAGTTTTTAATCAGATGTGTAGGGAATCCACGTGGTATTCTCTTCATGGTGGCTGTATTTATTTATGGATTCATTTGTTTGTTTGTTTATTTATTTATTTTTAATTTTTAAGAGGGAGCCAGACAAAAGTTCCTTAGGATAAAACGTTTCTGACCTATATTAAACTAACAGAAAGCCAAACTCAAGCATTAACTCTTTGATGGAAAACAAGTCTCAGAATTCATCAAACTGGACACTGGTCATGGAGTTTAGCACAGACGCTGGTGTATTCTATTCTGCAGCTGCTCCCTGGTCCTGCTGTTTACATCTGGATCAATTTTCTGAATCCTGGCAGCCTGAGCTGGTGTTTCACTGAGGGATATTTACTCTCACACAGCTGTTCATCAGTAGAAGCAGAAAATCAACTCAGATACAATTAATACCATGTTGTAATAAGGAGGCATCACCAAAAGAAACAGTCGCTGAATTGATTCTGATGATGCCGAGGAGGGTAACTATAATGATAACGCTGATTAATGTAACCATTACTGGGTAGAGACTCATAGAAGGAACATATTTTAGTCCTGGCTTTGTTTACACTGTTGCAATCTTTCATGCTCCAGTTACCCACATAGATCATGCACAGCTGCAGATAAACTTTGCTTTGGTCTGAATTCTCTATATAATCGATGAAAACACAGGTAGATGATGGAAGGACACCCAAATACCAGTATGATTTTTTTTTTTTTTTCTGCTGGAGATAAATTTGTCTGAAATTGCCAAAGTTCTCATAAACTGAATCTCTTAGAGATGGCCAAGTAAGACTGGTTACTCCGTATTCCTCCGTGTCCTGCTGGGGGCTGGGACTATTAGAACTCCTGTACTAGACACTGTATCTCCACCCCCTAAGGGTGTTTCTCCATGGCTACCCTTCTTGCACCTGGAGGGCAATTCCCCTTTATTGGACCTGTTTGGAGAGCTGTGGACCGTTTAGCATTTGCAGGGTCTACCTGCCTTTAGTTCCCAGTCACTGTGACAATCTAAAATGTCCCTGCATGTTCCCAGATTGCCTTCCCTGCGTAGAGATCCACTGACCTGGGCGTCAATGGGCGTCAAATCCATTGACTTTGTTCACTTTGACTTTTAAGGTTGGAAAGAATTCACTGAGATCTGTGAATTCAAATCTCCTTATTTCACAGATGAAGCGTAAGAATGTGTGACCCTTTAAGACTCTCCCTTAAAACTGATGCCTAAACTCCCCACCATGGGGGATTGTTATGACTTATTACCTGGGTTCCAGTCCTGGGTTTTCCACTTCGTAGCTGGGTGATCGTGCGCGCGTCGCTGAACCTCGTGCTGCAGTGTTGTCATGGTTCAAAGGGGGACAAAGTAGTCCCTTCCTCACAGAACTGTTTGGATGATAATCAAGATAAGACACGTAAGAGACTGACCCCAGGTGACCAGTCCGGGAATCTTCTCTCTGCGCATGCGTGGTCTGTTTTCATTAAGAGCAAGCCTTGAGTTCCGCAGTCACAGTGGCTGCCAGAGATGGCCAGCGTTTGTGAGCCAGGGGGAGGTCCTGGCTGGGAGAGAACGGCAGGGGAGACAGAGCTGCAGCTTGCCAAGGATGACTCGGATGTTAGCAATGGTTACTATCCTGTTCACCAGGATACCTGCCTCTTGCTGATTTCAAGTGCCCCAAGAAGAGAGACAAATCCTGTTAGCTCCTTCTTCCTCTGCGTGGGTAGCTAGTCAGAGCCAGCGGTTAGTCCTGCGTCTCAGAGATCTCTCCTAGGCTAGGGGCTCTCAAACTTGACTTTGAAGGGGCTATTACAAATACAGATTCTGGGTATCTATCTTCTTGGACTCCAATGGTTTCAAGTGGGCCCAAGGTTCTGCATTTTCAAACAAACTCCCCAGGTGATTCTGAAGTCGGTGTCTAACTTGAGAAACATTGAGCCAGAAAATGTTTTCATCTTTAAAGATAAGAAGGACTTCCCTGGCAGTCCAGTAGTTAAGACTCCCCGCTTCCACTACAGGGGGGCAAGGGTTCTATCCCCAGTCTGGGAACTAAGATCCTGAATGCCGCGAGGACAGAAAAGAAAAAATAAAGATGAGAGAACATGAGACCCGCAGCTGCCCAGCATCTTGGTGGCAGCATGGGGCCTGAGAGCTGGCAGCCTGATAGCCTGATCACGGCCTGTACTATGTAAAGGAGACCTCAGGAAGGCAGATGTCCCACCACCCAGTGTCAGAACTTCTTCATTTCTCTAGTTCTCTGCCCTTAGGGCCTTTCAGCCTTTTCATTTAAGCTTCCAACACGCTAATTTGGTCATCAGAAGTAAATCCTGGAGGATCATTTTGCGAGTCATTTCTTAAAAGGATGTTGAGACATTTGCTCTAATGAGCAGTGGTGTTTCTGCCCACCTGGAGAGAATCAGAGAAGGGTGGAAGGCAAGGGTTTGGGAAGGCCTTGGTCCCTGCACGGTGCCACGGTGGGAGCTTTGGTCCCCTCCCTTGGCCACCTGCTACTTCATCTAATATGGGTACGTGGCAGGGAAACCAGAGAAAAATTCCGGTCATTGAGATCCTACTCACCACCACATCACCAAATGTGCTTATATATTATTTTTAAATGAACTTCACAGTGAGAAGATAAATTTCACTCCTTAACTCCCTGCCAGCAAACCTACTCTGAACATGGCTTTCACCTGCTGGTCAATATTCCCAGGCGGTGCAATCACTACTTATGGGCGTTCTGTGCAGAAACAGTTGGATACCAGCCTAATACCCTAATAGAATAATGTGAATGATACTAATATCTCCCATTTCTTACAAGGTATCAGGTACTAGGCCAAAAGCACTCTATATGTAATTTCTCATTGAATCCACACAACAACCCACGAGATAAGTGGTATTAATACCTTTTTATGAATGTAATACTGAGGCTTAGCGAGGTGAAGTCATTTGTCCAAGCTTACACTGCTAAGAAGTGGTTCAGGAAGGGCCCAAGGTAAGACTCCCTGACTCCCAGGACCATATTCTTGGGCGGTATGTTCTACTGCATCCTGTCAAATCTCAGTCTGCCCTTGGAAACCTGAGTTGCCCGCTCCTGCCTAGGACTGGGATGTCTTGTCAGGGATGGGGATGGAGAAGATGGATTTGGTGTTTGTGGTCCATCACTGTTCCCCCTGTTAGTGACATTTCTTCCACATTTGGAAACTGAAACTGGTTTCAGGATCCCCTTAGTTAGAAATGGAGACAACAGAGGAGAGAAAGAAGCAGATTCGGACTTGTAGAGAGTGAGGGGTCTGGGAAGGTAGAGAGAAAGCCATTTGCCTGGACCCAGTTGACAAGACAACGGAAATTCCTCTGTTTCCCGTTGAATTTCATTTGACGTGAGCCATTGGGTGAAGGGGCTCAGAGAGCACTAGAATGTGGGGGGAGGTGGAAATGGAAGGATGGAAGATTTGAACTTGGAAGAATTAGACATTTTTGGGTGCTTACACATGTCTTTTGCTGAAATCCAGCCCCCAAATAGACAGCAGGCCACAGATACAATCTTCCTCCTCTGATCCAGTGGGTGCCTCCCCCTGAAGTTTATTTCTACTTGTTTCAGCCATCAGAACTCCTGTTCGTTGAAAAGTTGGCCCTGTGATAAATGTCGATGACAGTGAGCCATCTGCCTTGCACGGCATTTGTTCACGTGGTGGTGACTCCTTTCCAACCGTATCCTTTTCCTCTCATCAGCACCCATTGACCAGCCATCATCCTTCCCAGGGTCCGCTCAGTGAAGGAAGGAGACAGAGATGGATTCTAAAGTGACTGGAGAGAAGCTCATGATTCCCTGGTGAGCAAGGTCTCGAAGGACTTCTCCCCCCGGCCATCCTTTTGCCAAACTCAACTGAAATCCAACATGGGGGATCAGAAACAGAACTGAGAAATATATTCATTAGCTGTGATCTGTGAAGCCTGGGAACCCAGTGGGACTAGAACGACAGCCTGGCAGCTGGTTTCCTCCTTCTGCTCTTGCCTCCCACGGTGTATTTCACACAAAGCAATCAGAGTGATCCTTGAAACACTTCCGTCAGGTCATACCCACCTCTGTTCTAAACTGGCCAAGGATTCCCTTCTCACTCAGAATATAATCTAAACTTCTCAGTGCAGTTTGGCCACTAACACTTCTCCCATATCCTCTCTCTCCCACCCCTCATTCGCTCCACACCAGCCACATTAGCATCTTTGCTGTGACTCAGAGGCAGAGATAATCCTGCCTCAAGGCTCCACATTTACTCTTTCCTCTGCCTGGGGTGCTCATCTCCAGCCGTCCATATGGACTGTCCTTCAACTTTCTTCAAGCGTTCCTTCAAGATATTATCAGTAAGACCATCCATAAACACCCCAAATATAATAACACCCACTCCTCTTACTCTTCTCACCTTTAACTATTATTTATTTCTTTATAGCATTTACAGTTAGAACTATTACACATTTAGGTATTGATTGTCTGTCTGTCCCCCACTAGACCGTAAGCTGGAACATTGTCTGTTTCCATCACTATTGTTTAGAAGGGTGCTTGGCACATGGTAGGTGCTGACTAAATACTTGTTGACAAATGACTGACTGCTTTGTGTATCCTCAACCAACCGTCTCTTGAGGAGATCAGAGGTGACTAGATGATTCAGCGATCACGAAATCCCCAGTCCTCTCCCTGTATCAGCACTTACATCTCTCACAACACCTCCGTGCAGATCTTGGAAAATTGCAAAAAATGGCCACAATTTCTTTCCTTCCCCGTATTCATGCCTTGGCAACGTGATTTCATAACTTCTTTCAAAAGGTGAGTTTTTCTCAGCTCTTGGGCTAGGTTTGTGTCTTGCTTTGGCTAATGAACGTAAATGGACATGAAATACTCAGAGACTTGGCAAGTTCTTGTGCAATGGAACCCTACTGCTCTTGAGACCCTGAACCCTCGTGTGAGCACGACATGGCTAGCCTGCAGCATAATGGGACACGCGGCCCAGCTGCCCCTGTGCCCCAGCTGGCACTGAACCAACGTTTAAAAGCCAAGTCTTTGACTTCAGACACATGAATGACCCCAGATGAGAGCAGCTGAGCCCGCACCAGAACCGCCCTGCTGAACCAGCCTAAACTGCTGATCTGCAGAATCGTGGCCTAAATGGCTACTGGGTTAAGCCACCATGTTTGGAATGGTTTGTCTCACAGCAAAATGTTACTGGTGTATATGTGAGAAGGTACGAGTTAAATAGTGAGAGAAAGAGATTTTAGTTGGTTTTGCCAGATGCTGGTGTAAGATTTCATAGTTCCAATAACCAGGTCAAGCCCAAGTGGTAACGTTATCACTACTGGGCCGTGGAGTGGATATCCTTGGCCTTTAATGAGGCTTTTTTCAAATGCAGAGAATTAGTGCTTTCTAATTGTCCTGGTACCCTTTCTCTTTTGGAGGCAGAGAGGCACTTCTGTTAAGCAGGTGTGTCTTTATGGCTTCAACACCTTAGCGTGGTGGATCACATTAGCAAGAGATTTGGATAATTTTTTCTAGTAGGTTCGGGATAAAGATCACGGAGGTCTAATTTTTGAGATGTTAGAGAATCCAGGGCATCAGCCAGCAGGGCCACTAATTTCCCTGGAATTGGTTATCTCAGGGGTAATCCCATCATAAATGAAAGGGGATCCCCAGGAGGAGAATGATGGAAAAACCAAAGGCTGCTGCAGCATCAGGTGTGGAGGTCCAGCCACGTAAGCAACGTGCTCTTATCTCACGGCCATTAGTCAATTTTTGTGACCTTGTGTGAAGCTTTTCATATCTAGGAACTTTGGATAATTTATCCTAAGACACGAATATCTGGCTCCCTGCCACAGTTTCTGGATGGATGGATGGTCCTCAGGCTGGGATGTGCCAGTTGAGAGCTGCCTGTGGGAGGAGTATTGCGTGGGAGCAGCATGGAGTCTGTGCTGGTGTTTGAGTGTGTTTGGGCTGGGCGGGGGGTTTTCCCTTGTTCAGAACCCAGTTGCTGAGTCTGGGGGCGGGGCGGATATTTACAGCTCCCTTCGGGGATCAGACGCTAGGAATCTGCTAATGCTTAAACTGTGTAATACGTTGAAGGCTATAACATACCTTTGGAATACATGCTTGTTGGCATGTAAGAGAATTGATGGAACTTCTATGACATGTTGCCTAAACGCACACATCCTGTGCATCACATCGTGAGTGCACTTCCACAAAAAAGGAAAAGATACTACATCCGTCTCAGAAATGAAACCTCTGAATCAAGCTGATGGACGACCCAGCTGCTCACTGATTGAGGGATGATCTGTGAAGGGAAGCCACGGGACACTGATTTGTGGAAAGTCAGTCGCACAGTGAGATCAGTGAGCTGTGAGGACACATCCACTCATTAACCAAAACCTGTTCAAGGGTTTGGGTGGTTTACTGTCTACACTCCTGGATGCATTCATTGCAAAAATGGTCATTTTTGTTGTAAGTCCTTAATAATTCCTGGAGATTCTTCAGGAAGTAGTAAAGAATGTATTTGGGCTCTGAGGGAAACATTAATATTTTCATTCAACAACACTTTATTGAGTGTTTACTCTGTGCCAGGCACTGTTCTAGGTACTTAAAGTACATCAGGGAATAAAACTCACAAAGATCCCTGTCCTGGTGATGGTGTGTGTGTGGAAATTGACAATAAGTAATAAGCATGATAAAGTAAGTAAATGTAAAGTTTGTCCAAAGGAGATGTTTTCTTGTATGTGCCAAGGAAAAAAAGGATAACATAGCGATAAGAAGTATCAGGTGTGCTGAAGACAGTGGCAGTGTTTAAAATGTGGTTGGAGTGGAACTCACTGGGAAGGTGAGATTTGGGCAAAGACATGAAGGAGGTAAGGCTCACATGGAGAGATGGCAAGTCCTCTTGTTTATACCTGCATCACTTCTCCCGAGAATCTAGTCAAATACTTTATAGACAGTAGTGGCTTAATAAAACTTGATATAAATTGAATTAAAGATGACCAGATATTTCTTCAGCATGAGGTGGGTGGTTTTTAACAGATGAATGGATAAAGAAGATGTGGTATATAGATAGATGGAGAGATAGACAGAGATGGAGATAGGTAGATATATAGAATGGAACACTACTCAGCCATAAAAAAGAATGAAATTTTGTCATTTGCAGTAACATGGATGCATTTAGAAGGTATTATGCTTAGTGATACAAGTCAGACAGAGAAAGACAAGTACTGTATGATATCACTTATGTGTGGAATCTAAAAAATACAACAAACTAGTGAATATAACAAAACAGAAGCAAACACAGATATAGAGAACAAACTAGTGGGTACCAGTGGGGAGAGGCAAGGTGGGGGGGCACGATAGGGAAAGGGAATTAAGAGGTACAGACTATTATGTATAAAATAAATAAGCTGCAAGGATATATATTACAGCACAGGGAATATAACCAATATTAAATAATAACTATAAAAAAATTAAAGAAGACCACACACTTCTTCAGCATGGGATGGGGTACCTTTTCCCAGAAAGGGAGGTGGATAGTTTTATCCATGATGTGTCTCTATTTTATTCTTTTTTTTTTTTTTTTTTTTTTTTTTCGGTACGCGGGCCTCTCACTCTTGTGGCCTCTCCCGTTGCGGAGCACAGGCTCCGGATGCGCAGGCTCAGCGGCCATGGCTAACGGGCCCAGCCGCTCTGTGGCATGTGGGATCTTCCCGGACCGGGGCACGAACCCGTGTCCCCTGCATCAACAGGCGGACTCTCAACCACTGCACCACCAGGGAAGCCCTATTCTTTATTCTTTTACTATCCTTCTGCTCTTGCCCCCTGCAATCTGGAGTCTGTCTGGATCACCCCAATGAACAGTCACCATTTTTCCTTGGTCAAGCTCTAGCTAAGGGTGAAATCCTAGAGCTGCTGTGATTTTTCTCTTCAGCAGTCGCATTCTAGCTAGTGATGCTGCAGGAATATGTACTGACGTTCGCCCTTCCGGTGGCCCACGCGGCCGAGGCACTGCCGAGACTGCCAGGACACAGCCTCTTTCTTCTCTCTCCTCCTGCAGTGAAACCCCTGGCAGGAAGCAAGAGGAAACTCACCTGCCTCAACTGTTAGAGGGGTAAGATGTTAACTTCCTTGATTCAGGGGGAAATAAAATTGATTGACAGACTAGAGAGAGCTGCTCCCCATTTACCCAGCAGAAGATATTATATGGCCACAAGCAGTGTTCAGGATCACGAGAAGGTAATAAGCAAGGTGTATAAGCTTGGCTCTCAAGGGAAGGAGAGCTGCTACCAAACCCACACTCAAATTGTTTCTTTCTTATTTCAGGGCCTCTGTGCATGCCATGCGTAATAAAGGTAATAAAAAGGTAAGTTTATAAAGAAGAAAGAGACGCGTCAAGGACAGAAGGCTCTTTATTTGCTCTCCTGTCGTGGAATTCTTCTCAATCCACTGGTATTTCAACACAGAAGGGGCGACAGTGTCCCCAGTGTTGTCATAGTTTTTTTTATTTTATTTTATTTTTATGGCAATCCACCCATCTACCTCTCAAGAGACTGATAGCTCGTTCTCAAAAATCAGAGCTGCTTCTTGATCTACTAGGTGGTGTGTCAAAAAACTGGGTCAGAACTCAGGCTCTGTGCTGCGGTAATGGGTCACCTTAGACAGGTGGTGTACCGTTCATTTGCACCCTCCGTCACTGAGTCCACAACTGGGTACGCTGCAGGTGTCAAACAAAGATTCATTTATAAATTAATTAGTCTCCTCTATGCCTTTGATGCCTCCATTTCCTGAACTGTAAAATAGTACATAATACATTAAAAATAGCCTCCCCATTCTTTCCTCCAACTCTACATGAAAATACTTCATCAGCATGTTATTCACTAGAATGAGACTAAGTCTGTGGAGTTTATTAACTCCTTAAAGTAGAGTCTTTGTACCTAACCCTTGTCTTTCTTGGAAACTTTCAGGTCTTAGGAGGTCCTAGGAAGAGTCCTGACAGAACAGGAGAATCATGTGACCCTTGCATATTCAGCGATAGTAAGGGACATATGTTGAACACAATGTATCAGATCCTGTGCTTCTGTGTGTTAATTTCTTTAATCCTCACAACGTGAGGGGCGTGGGACTACTATTATCCCCATGTTATAGATGGGAAAACTGAGCTGCACAGAGCTTGAATAGCTGTGTTTCCTAAGATTGACAGTTAACAAGTAGCAGAACCAAGATTTGAACCCCGGCAGTCTAGCCCCAAACACTTCTCTTGTAGCCACCAAGATAGAATGGCTCTTTGGAGGAGACTTTCACAGGAATCTTAAGCAAGCTTTGATGATAAAGGAAATATTATAATGGCTTCCAGGTGACTGTTATTTATTCAGAGTTTGTCACCTTTCTCTTCACTGTTCAATTTTTTATTTCCAAGTTTCAATTTAAGAAGAACCCATAATTACTGGGGCAATTATTTGTTTTGACAGACAATATAAATAGCCATAGAAATTCCTCCCTGTTCATCTATCCAGCTGACTAATACGGGCCACTGTATTATTTACTGTGGGCTGAGGACAATGGGGATTATATGGAAGCCACAATTGCTGTCCTCCAAGAGCTTTGCCATCCATTGGAGAAACAAGAATATACACCTGAATCCTGAATGGATATGGTGAAGCGATACATGGTATGTGTCCGAGGGGATGACACAGACACTCTGCTTCATGGAAATTGAGCTTATACTGGAGCTGGAAGGACTGGGGAATGTCATGGGGGAGGGGCAGCTTGATCCCACACCTTGTGGGGAAGGTAAGAATTTGATGGGAGTGGAGGTGACAGTGCAATTCCAGCCTAGTGTGTTAGTGAGGTAGTGTGTCAGGGGCTTCACGAGAAGTTTCTGGAGCTAGGTTGGTTGGGGTCAAATCCTGGTTCTGCTACTTACTAGCTTTAAGCCTTGAGAAACTTGACAATTTGACCTCTGCGAGGCTCAGTTTTCTCATCTAGAAGGAGGGAAAGAGAGGGTCCCAACGGAAGCAGTGCTGTAAATAGATAAGAGGAGCATGATGTTTACAAATAACCTGGAGCAGTGGGTGAGGGAAGGGGGAGGGCTATTATCCTCAGACCTCTAGGACTGAGGGAAAGAACAGTCATTAGGACCAGCAGGCACAGTGTGGAGGGAGCCGCCTCTCAGGGGGCACTGCCCTTTAGGTGAGGGGCACAGCTAGCTTTTTTGTTTTTTAAATTAATTTTTATTGGAGTATAGTTGCTTTACAGTGTTGTGTTAGTTTCTGCTGTACAGCAAAGTGAATCAGTTATACGTATACATATATCCCCTCTTTTTTAGATTTCCTTCCCTTTTAGGTCACCACAGAGCACTGAGCAGAGTTCCCTGTGCTATACGGTAGGTTCTCACTAGTTATCTATTTTATGCATAGTAATGTACATATGTCAATCCCAATCTCCTAATCTGTCCCACCACCCCGCCCTTCCCCCCTTGGTAACCGTACGTTTGTCCTCTACATCTGTGACTGTTTCTGCTTTGCCAATAAGTTCATCTGTACCATTTTTCTAGATTCCATGTGTACGGGATATTACATGATATAGCTTAAAGGAGACAGAAAGGGAAGAAGCCAGGACAGTGGATACCTCCTTTCTGCCCCATCCCTCTGAACTCCTGCCTGGCTCCGCCCCTCTCCCCCTATTGGCTGAGCCCAAGCAGGAAGCCGCCATCCTTGGGAACCGGATGAAATCCCACAGGTCAGGCTCCCAGGATGAGAGCTGGTGCAGACAGGCAGATCGTGGGTCTGGAGGGGCAGACAGCAAATATCTGGCACAGAGCGGGAGCACCAAATTGCAGAGGCAGGGAAAGCCTTGCTGGTACCATCTTGCCAATTCTTGAGAACGGCATGTAGGGATTTGGACTTGGTTCTGAAGGCAGTGGGACCATGGAGAATTTTCAACAGGAGGGTGACACAGTGAAGGCGTAAGTCAACCTCAGTGTCTCAGGTGGACTGTAAGGCAGAAAGACAGAATAAATCAACGCTGGGAGGAGACGTTCTGGGTTAGACCTCAGGCCCCGTGCCTCATCCCCTGTCTTCACTTTGCAGCAGGCTTCCCGGAGGAAACTCTTCTTCTGGATTGCCTCTCTCCTTCCTTGCCTGTGGTTTTAAGATCTGCCCTGATGATGTAGCCTGGTTGGCTATGAACTTTCCAGAAAAGACAGAAAGCTGGATCTGAAGCAGCTCACTGAACCACAGTCTCACAGCTGTCACAGAGCCAGGCCACCGAACACTGTTTTGGAAGGAAAGTGAACGTGCCTCATTACAGCCTGATGCAGATCCCCTCTGACAGACACCGCGGTAATGGCTCAGAATGAGCACCCTCCCACGAACAACTGCAAAAGAGACTTCGCATTGTTCTCCGGGCCCATAATTCGTTTGCTGTAAAAATGACTGTGTTGTTTGTATGACATGTTTTCTCTCTGAAGGATGCCTTTATTTATTTATTTATTTTTTGCGGTACGCCGGCTTCTCACTGTTGTGGCCTCTCCCGTTGCGGAGCACAGGCTCCGGACGCGCAGGCTCAGCGGCCATGGCTCACGGGCCCAGCCGCTCCGCGGCATGTGGGATCTTCCCGGACCGGGGCACGAACCCGTGTCCCCTGCATCGGCAGGCGGACTCTCAACCACTGCATCACCAGGGGGAGCCCTCTGCCTCCTTTTTTTAAAAGAATAAATTATTGGCAGAGCATGGGCTTGTGAAGCAGGGATTTGATTCTATTTAATTCTTTTTCCCCCTTTTCCTCATTTTCTTATGTTTATTTCCAGCAACTCTCAGTCTTAAGCTCCATTTGCATCTCAGATTCTCTCAATATTAATTAATTAATTAAATTAAATTATTAATGAATCAATAACTTTTACCTGTTACACTGATTTCCTCCCTTCTTCTTCCTTCTTTTCTTCCCTCTTTCTTTCTTATTTCCTTAACTGGACTTGCTCTGTTTTACAGGGTAGTTATAAGCTCTATACTCGGAGGTATTGTGGATGAATTGTCCTGCTTGGGGGGCTGAGGCGTCACAACTACATGTCATGACATCAATCTCCTCTCTTGGAAGAGAATGGCTTACGCTGAAATGAGGACTGTTGTTCCTCCTTTTGTCACTGCTTTCCCTGACTAGTTGACCGAATTCAAGTTGGGCAACAGGAAGGGTGAGGACACGGTTATTGTCCTTTCCCTTCCCCCAACAGGGGAGCTGTACCCAGGGATTGTGAAGTTTGTGGATAGACAAAGGTGATCCATGAGAGCGATGGGAGTTTCTGTGCTTCTATGGTCTGAACGTTTGTGTCTCCCTCAAATTCATATGTTGAAATCGTTACCTCCAAGGTGATGGTATTAGGAGGCAGGGCCTTTATGGGGTGATTAGATCATGAGGGTGGAGCCCTCATGATTGGGATCAGTGCCCTTGTAAGAAGAGGCCCCCAGAGAGCTAGCTTGTCCCTTTGACCATGTGAGGGCACAGGGTGGCCGTGAAAGAGGAAGAATGCCCTCACCAGAACCGATCTGCCAGCGTTTTGACCTTGGACTCCCCAGCCTCCAGACTGTGAGAAATAAATTTCTATTGTTTATAAGCTACCCAGGTAATGGTATTTTTGTAGAGCAGCCTGAACAGACTGAGACAGATAGAGAGTAGTGTTTGGGAGACATGAAGGGCAGGAGAAGGATGATGCTAATGTAGAACAGAGGGTTTGTCTCACTCATTCCTTCCCTTCAGCATCTGTGTCCCTAGAAGGGAAAAGAGTCAGGTGCAACTGCAGGTACCAGGCAGAGCTGTCCTTCCTGTCAGGCCTCACTGGCCTCTGACTCACCACTTCCTTGGATCATCCGTGTCGGTGTTAACTAGGCGTGATCCCAAGGTTGAGAGCTAGGGAGTTTTACTTCCCTAGGGATCTTGGAGTAGCATCATTTTAGAATATTTTCCCTTCTGCAACATTTCAATTTACTTGACACCCTCCCCCCATTAACATCCCCAATGTTAAAACAATAGGGCGTCAATTTCCATCCAGAACTTACTAACTTCCTGCTTCCTGTGATTTCAAATTGCATTTTTTCTGATTGCTCAGCCCACAATGATCTTTCCATTTCAAACTCCCCTACTCTGTTTCCATGAGGGTGGGCACTGCACCTTGCTCTCTTTGAATCCCCAGCATTTAGCAAAAGGCATGCCACATGGCTGGAACTCAAGAAATACCTTCCAGCATTCACCATGTATTGATGGTGCATTTAATTTTTTTCATTTAAATATGCTTTGCTTTCCATCTGGATTGTAGCTGTTGAAGGGCGCTGCACACCCACCACTGCATAGTGTGCTGTTCTTTTTGCATGAAGTAGGTGCTCCTTAGAGACTTGTTTTGATGATGATGATTAAACTCCACAAATATTTTGTTGAATCCTCTCTGTGCCAGAAAGTGTAGTGGGTACATAGGATGAAAACATTCAAAAAAAAAAGAAAAAAAAAAAAAAGAAAAAAGGAAAGAAACCTGCCCTCTAGGAAGTCATAACATACATGATAATAATAACATATCCCTGGGGTCTGGCAGAGAGATGGACCTTATTCGAATAGCTGTTGATTTAATCATCATTATGTAGCCCCGATTTAAGAAGTACCTGGGCTTTGTCATCCGATCACCTGACATGATTAATGCAAGGCAGGGATTGAATTAATGACCTTTGAAGCGCCCTGAGTTTTTTGGCTTTTTTAGTCAATGAACTGCATGTATTGCTTCTCATTTAATAACTTTCCCAAAGAAAATTCGAACCAGCCATCCGCACAGGCTCTGTGCTGGGCACTGGGCAGAGAGAGAGGATGTAGTGGATAAAACATGAGGTCTCAGGGACTCACAACTGGGACTCACACCAACACGGCTTACCCCTCCTGTGAGGCCGATCTGCTAAGTGCAAGACAGAGTAAAAACCAAGTGTTACCAGAATGATTAATTTTGACTGCAGTGATTCTGGCCGACTTCACAAACAAATTGACATTTGAGTTGGACCTTGATACTGGATTTTGACAAGCAGAGACTGGAGGAAAGAGCAACTCAGACAGGTGAAACAGGATAAACAAAAGCATGGAAGTCTGAAAGTTTCTGCCCTTAATATGCAGAGGAGGCCTAATATTTGGGTGTGGTTGTAATACAGATTTTTCAAGGGCTGTGAATAACTGCAGGCAGGGGTTCCCCTGGCATCTTCAAGGTCAAATTAGGCCTTTGGCCAAGTTTTGTTTGGCTCAGCACAAGGTTTTAAATTTTTTGATTTGCTGCCAGCGTTTAAAAATCAGATTTCACAGACACGTTCAGATTTCGGGCTTCTCTTAAAAACAATCTAGCAATACTGTGCCTGCATTTCCTCCAGGTGACAAGTGGCTGGAGTTGAGTAAGGGCTGTTCTTTGTAAACAGGCAAGTGGAGTTCTTCAGCTTGTCACCAGCCCTGGCTAACTGGCCACCATCAAATGGCACAGACAGGTATTTGAGTTTGTACCCTCTGACCCAAAAGCGTTACTGACTGCTGCATGCTGGGAGAGCTGGTGTCTATTTCGGGGAACTCGATACCGTGGGTGACTCGCACACACATCTGGATGGCTCTTGGGAGTTGGCAGACTCTTCAAGGAAGGAAACGTGTCAGGAGGTCATCCCAGATGCTGCTCTGGGGAATCTTGTTTGTCTAATGAGACCCTAAGCTGGCACACCTGGTGGATTTTGAAAGGTGGGGGATAATGACCCTCACGGCTGAAACGATCTCTTTCCATGGCAACCCACAATGCTTTTGTCAATCTGAGAGCTTGTTAGCCTCCCTTCTCTGGTTTATCTTTCCCTGATAAGTGAGTTTTCTTTTCTTCTGGATTGCAGGCTGGCAGCGTGCCAACAAGAATTGGAATTCATTTTCGGAACAAAGGAGGACACGTAGGTATGTTTTTCTCTTTTCATGTCCTTTGTTCAGCAGTTATGCCAATCAGGTGTCCATACTTCTTGAACCTTCAGGAACTAACTTTTCATTTCCCTTTTTCTCATGGAAAAGTGCACTTTGGGTGTACTGGTGCCCATGGATTTGTGCTGGATTTTGCACGCAAAGGCATATGAGCGCCCCCCAATGCAAACAGCGGGGTGACACACACACAAAATGCAGGTGTTTGTGGACTCTGCACGCAGGCAGACCTGTGTGCTGTTGCTCATGCACGGACAGGCTGAGCCTGATGCCCAGTAAGAGCGAGAGGTTCCTGACAAAACCTTCTTTTTAGAAGGATAAAACTGAAGGTTACTGAGTCGAGGAGCGAATCTGTCTAATTAGATGCCTCTGAGCAAAATGCATAAAATTTGCATGAATTATCTTAACAGGCAAAGAATAGGACACAGGAAGGAAAATCTGCAGGAAATTTGCATTTTGATGGGGGAGGGGGAGGCTTGGGGACTAAAATCCAGAAGGTCCTTTCTGCTTTTAAGTTTTGGAACTACACTCAGGAGGACCTAACCTGTGCTGCCTGTTGTCAGCAAAGGCGGCCCTTGTATACTTGGCTTTGCGAATAGTTCTCCAAGTCTTGTCTGCGGACTGCCTGCCGGGGAAGCGGCCAGCAGGCGAAGGAAGCTCCCTTAAGGCAGTGCCCGAGGCCGGGGATAATCAGTTTCAGTCCTGGCCTCTCCCTGGCTGGAGGGACAGTTGCCTCTTGGCCTCTAGGTGGCACTGTTGTATCTATTGTAAGAAGCACTTCACTTTGTAGCTGCATCCCTGCTATTGAAGCTGGAGGGGGGAAAAAGAGAATAAAATACAGCTCCCTCTTCCTGCTGCCCCCCGCCGCCCTCCGCCTAACGTCACAACCCTTTTCACCTAGGCACAGCTGCTCCATGCAGCCCAAAGGACATTATATCCTGTTTAACCTCATATGATTTATTTAAAATCAGTGGTTCTTTTAGTTCCTTTGCTCTGTGTGCACATATTAAGCTCAGGGATACTTCATTTGAGAGCTAAACTACCCAAGATAACACTTGCCTCTCTCCATTTTACTCCCCGGCCCCGCCATCCCTCCCAGCTCTCTTCCTCGTTGCTGCTCATATGCACACGGTGATGCGAGTGCTGTTGGAAGCAGGGCCGCGGTAGGGTATGTTCCTTGGACCCTGAAGGCGCGGCTTAGTAGGGCAAGTCAGGGCTGAAAGGAGCAGATTGGCAGTGCTGTGACAGGGAAGATGGCAACCTGACAGAAACGCGGCAGGGACAGTGATAAGAAAGCCGATGAGTGCCTCTCCCATTCCATTCTTTCTGGCCATCTAGAAAACCTGTCTCCTCCTGGGCTGACAGGTTTGGGCCAAGTGTGAGAATCACATTCTGATGTCTAATTAGAGGTAGTGAGGTGGAGATGGAGAAGGAATAGCTCACTCATTAAGATTGCTTCGGGCTTCCCTGGTGGTGCAGTGGCTGAGAGTCTACCTGCCGATGCAGGGGACACGGGTTCGTGCCCCGGTCCGGGAGGATCCCACATGCCGTGGAGCGGCTGGGCCCGTGAGCCATGGCCGCTGAGCCTGCGCGTCCGGAGCCTGTGCTCCGCAACGGGAGAGGCCACAACAGTGAGAGGCCCGCGTACCGCAAAAAAAAAAAAAAAAAAAGATTGCCTCAGTTTCCCCGGTGCTGAGACTGGAAATCTTACTGACCCATTAGGCAAAGACTTGAGGACAATCGAAAAGGTATTTGCAAAAAATATGGTAGGCGTTCGGGAGATGGGGACTAATTCTCACATCATAGTATACACAGTCTGTCCTTGGTATCCAAGGACTTCGCGTCCGCGGATTTCGAATCCGCGAATACGGGGGACCGACCGTATCCACGGTACTTCACCATTTTACATAAGGGACTTGAGCATCCGAGGGTTTGGGTATGAGCGGGGGTGGGGGTGGGGTCCCAGAACCAATGCCCTACGGATACCGAGGGGTGACGGCAGTGAACAAGAGGGAAAGATACTGGGAAAATAGATAACATTTGGCGGCACTACTATGTTTGCGAAGACGTTTTTCTCTGATGTTAATCATCTCCTTCCCTCCACACAGTGATTTTATCCCTACCTCACCTGGAAGGATCCTGGGTCCATTCAGTGACTTGCTCAGGTTCACAGAGTTAAGGAACAGAGCCAGTCTTAAAACCGGTATCTGCCTCCAAGTTCTACTCTCCCTGCATAGTTGTTTTATTTTTATCCTGAACAGATTCTTCAGTTGGGAAGCAATATTGAAGTCTAGCCATCAACATTTGCCTTACTTGCCACCCAAGAATCAAATCAAGATATGCTTAGGGCAAAGTAATAAAAGAAGCACCAGTTTTTTTTGTTTGTTTTTTTAATGAAAATTCTGACTTTATTTTAACCTGAGAAGCAATAACCTTAGGGCGTACTCTTTGTTAGCTTTCAATTTTGCTGTAGTTGTTTTTTGTTTGTTTGTTTTGTTTTGAATTTTAGTTTATAATTTTATCTGTTTGAGTCTTAATGGTACCTTCTGTAAAATACGTTGAATAAACTTTATCTGGGCCTTGGGAATCAAGGGAAAATAATGTTTTATGAGTCACTCAGGGGTCTTTGAATGAAAGATTCAAGACAAGCATTAGTTTTTATCATTGTTTTAATAGCAGTTTATTAAGCCCAAACCTTAGGGAATTATGGAAGAATATATGATTTCCTCTGCCTGATTACATCTTTGAGTTTTGTAAAAGTTTGTAATGGATGAAATAGTAGTTAACAGCTTCATAAACCAAACTGTTACGCACGTTTAAATGGTCTTCTCTCTTATTATCTTAACTAATGAATTTTGCCAGGCATGTCTGTTATAGCTGTATGATTTATAAAGATTATATTTACTTTTTCTCCTTATAAGAACCTAACGAGACCAAATCGGTCCCATGTAATCAGCCACTGGCCTTTTTCATCTCTTCGGGTTTTATTTACGAAAGCTTATTAGAGCAAACGTACTGAGTAATATGCAGCGATAGCTAGCTTTTGCCCAATGATCCCGAACAGCCGACACAGAATGCAGATAATGGAATGACAGGCTGATTAAAATGCAAGGAGGAAAGTAAATGCACTCAGGGCCCATTTCGAAAATCCTTACCTAGGCAGAACACCCATGAGCATGTTTTCAACCTAAGGACGTCGTTTTGTACAGAGACCGAATGATACTGTAACACATGTCTCAGAAAATGAGGGTTGAGCTCTTTGTTTTCCAGTAGTGCAGGACTGGGTTAAAGTACGACGCACAAGTGGTTGTACGGAATGGTGAGCGCTGCGGCACCAAAGATTGGATGACCCCTAATTCATGACGAGAAACCATAGGACGTAGTCCACAGGGCTTAAATTCAACAACTGAAATAAATAATAATTTGGACTAACATGGGTATTTTCCTCCTAGAATCTCTTTATTAGAGCCAACATCTAATACAACCTGGATCAATATGACCCAGGTTAGAATTTATCACATGTCAGTCCTCTCTCAGAGACATTAGCAAAGCACATGATGACAGGGCTGGACCAAGTACTCACCACCATCACTGGTGTATCATGACTCTACACAATCTTTTGTTGTCTTTCATCCAGAGCATCTTCTTTTTTTCCCTGTTGTGATGTTCCTTTCATTTTTTTTTTTTTAAGATTTTTTTTTTTTTTGCTGTGGACCATTTTTAAAGCCTTTATTGAATTTGTTACAATATTGCTTCTGTTTTATGTTTTGGTTCTTTGGCTAAGAGGCATGTGGGATCCTAGCTCCCTGAGCAGGGATCGAATCCACATCCCCTGCATTGGAAGGCAAAGTCTTAACCACTGGGCCTCCAGGGATGTCCCGATGTGCCTTTCATTTTACTAAAACAAAGACTTGCTACACTCTCAGCAGAGCATTGACCTAACATTTTCCTAACCTGACCTCAAAGGCCCTTAGGGATGAGGGACAGCTTAATTGTTTTCCCAGATGTCAACCTTAAATGTTTCCATTCCTCTGTAATGTTCTAGTCTGTCATGATTGGCCATTCATAAAACTTTCTGAAATAGTTTGAAACCATTTATACATTTGTTTCCTTTCTGTACCACCTGTTGGTGTAATGGTTTTGGTGAACAACTTCCTCTATAAAGTTTCAAAGGGTGTCCCCTTGTACTAGTATTTTGAGATCTGTTTTCACCTTCTTCACGTTATTGAAGATTTTATAGTTTAAGACAATGTTTCCTTTCTAGTCTTCATGTTTCTAGGCCACTGATATCCTAAGACCTTGGACCACCAGTTGGTTTGTGAAACATTCTCTTCAGGCTGTCCCACTAGGAGAGCAACATTTGGGTTATTTATTGACTTATTCAAGCCTCTGCTCTGCAACTGTGTTTCCTTCACCTAGACTATACTGCACTCATCTAGAATGACCTAAATTAAAGGGTGAAAGCAATTATGGAATCAGAGAATGTTAGAGGCCACCCTTATTGTGGGATGAAGAAAGCCAGGCTTAAAGAAATAGGTGACTTGCCCAAGGTCAGACTATTAAAGAGAGAGTTAAAGAGAGACCTGGATTAGAATTGGACTCTCAGGCAGATATTCTTTCCAAGGTCTTGCTTAAGGTCAAATGGACAACTATCGTTTTTTTGTTTGTTTATTTGTTTGTGGTTGCTGTTGTTATCTAAATGTAGTCAAAAAGTATCAAGGGTGAAATTGTAAAGTAGGCTACACCTGTCTTCAGTGCTTCTCGGTCCCCTACATGCCTCCCATTCTGGTGAAGGTGTTCCTGGTCGTGCTTGCCGAACACCCAGGGTCTGGTGCCACTCCTGTCTCCCACCCACACCCGTCAATGTAACCTATAAGGGCTGTGTTCCTTGCTGCCCCTTCTGACCTTTTTCTGCTGCCTTCCATCAATCGGCTACGTGGCCCCTGCGTCGAGATTTCCTAGTCTGGTACCATACGGTGGTCTTGGGACCCTGAGGATAACACTCTAATCGGATACACCACTTCCAGCTGAGATACTCAGGGCCCCAAATTCATGTTTTTTTCCCCTGTCTTCCTCTTATTACAATGACACAAAGAGTGAATATTGTGTAAATAACAAGGTCCTACTGTATAGCACAGGGAACTATATTCAATATCCTGTGATAAGCCATAAAAGGATATTAAAAAAAAAGAATTTCTATATGTGTAAAACTGAGTCACTTTGCTGTACAGCAGAGATTGGCACAGCATTGTAAATCAACTTCAATAAAATTAAAAAAAAAGTGACTATGGCGGAGCTCTGGAAATCATGACCGCCCTATGGAGAAGACGATTTTGCACTGAAGGGCCTTTCCACTGTCTATTGCTTTTAGGTGTTGGCTTGGGCTATAGCTGGTCCTATGTATGATTCTGAACCCACCTTGCACATAGAGGTTACAGCTCTGCTATTTTGATCCTCCCCCATCTTCAGGTCCTTTCCTCCCAGTAGAAGGCACGGAGGTTGAATAACCATGGATGTGACTAGACAAGGAACTCAGCCAGAAGCAGCATGGGAGCACCTGGGAGAGGGCGTCTGAAGGCAAGAACGCTCAAGGGAGGGGCATATGGAGATGAGGGCGGAGTAAAGGACAAAGGAGAGTAGGTTTTCCTGTTCCCACGGTTTCATTTTTTTTATGACATCTCTCCTCCCACAGTTTTGGTTCACTTTTCCTCATTTTGCTTTGTTTTCTAGTTTTTCATCTCTTTCCTGAGTTTCTCCTGTTCTACTTCCTGCAGTGCCCTTGTAGGCATATTTCTTCTTGAACTGCTGAGCAATTTTTCTCCGCTACATCGTCCTGGAGAAGTTTCCCCTGGTGAACTTTCTCCAGTTCTCCGCCTATTGGTTTTAGATATTCTTCACATCTGCCTGTGTTGTTTGGGCTTCTGGATTTGACTCCTTTGCATTCTGAGCCTCGAAAGATGATATTTCAGAGCTTAGTGCCTTCACTCCTTCTATCTGAAGCGTCTGAACCTAAAAGAATTCCCCAAATTTGACACTCCACATTTATGAGCATCTTGTAATAGCAATGGCGGATGTTATCATGTGTCTATTACCTTGAAGACTGCGAAGTGTATCTGCAGGGTTTGCCTCACGGAGCTGCCCAATCTGCCTGCTGTGTAAAGGTTCCAGGTACCTGATGTTTCTGCCCTCCTTATCATTGTAAACTCACGAGTAGAAATGCCACTAATTCCTCCTTTCCAAACTTCGCCCCCTTGTTGAAGAATGCTCTGCGCACATGGGCACTCAATTCTCTAAACGGTGACTCTCCGTCCTGAGCTTAAATGTCCCCAGTACAGATGTACTGTAATTTAAGAAAATCCAATATATAAAAACTAGAATTTAAAGAGAAATATATTATTTGTATTACAAAAGAATTTATCACAGGGCTTCCTCTAATAGCAAACTCCTTTAGTGGATTCAAGTTACTTTTTTTCGTAGAAGGCAGTTTAACTTATATGGAAAAAAACAGATGGATTGACAGGGTCATATTGATTGCATAAAATAAAAACCTTTGCTTCTTTGTGACTAAGGGCTAGGTATCTCTTTTGATCATCTAGTTCTGTCATATACAGAGGTAATTATTTGTCATTATTATGAACCACAAGTTCTCAATTTATGGAAATGGAAAGTATTCAAGGTTAAGGGAGCACAGAGTGAAACAGCAATGATCTCCCGGGTTTCAGCCCAGAGATTAAGATCTATCCTATCACAGGTAACTTGAAAGGGAATTGGACACACACACATACAACATCCCCCCTTTCCCAGGTAGGAAGAGTGCACAGCACTGGCCTGCAACCCAGAATGACCCTGGCTTTGCTTGTGGACCTCCCCCAGCCTTGCGCTGACCTGTCCTAAGCTCTGTGACGCTCAATCTTTGCCCTCGTGGATAGCTTTCCCAGGGACCAGGTCATATCCATGCTGCAGGACCGGGCAAGGAAGCGGACACAAACGTTCCGCAGCCGGCTCAGCTCAGCCACGGTGGAAACACTCCCTCACTGGCTTTCCTCTGATGGAAATAGTCCCGACCTCTCAGCCCTTTCTCTCTCTCTCTCACTCTTGAAAGCCAATTTCCTGCTTCAATCTTATTCTTATGAATAGAAACACGGAGCTTGCATGGAGAATGAGAAACTACTGTATCATAGGAAGCAATCACACAGAACACAAAAAGCCATTCAAAGTAATTAAACTACTCCCATCCCCTTTTCTATATTTCTTTTCAGCTCCTCGCTGATGGGCTGTTTATCTTTGTCATCACAACTGCGGCAGCCGCAGCGGCGGAGGAAACGGCAAGCCGTTCTGTGCCTCGGCGGATGCCCAGAGGCTAGAATTCAGACAAACACTTTCATTCTTGGCTGCCAAAGCGTTTTAGCTTCTGAAAAGCAAGGGAGGCGAACGCCATCACCCCGTAAGGAAATACATACATACATACATACATACATACATACATAAAGGCCCGGGGGTGAGAGAAGCTTCTGGGTGATTTTCCACTTGTCGGAGGAAAGGGGGTGGGACCGGTCAGGATAGGGTGGGGGGCAGGGGAAGGATGGGGGAGCTCATTGTTTCCAGCCCCTGGAAGCTTCTGCTCTCTTCAGCTGGGGCAAGGAGGCTGCAGCTCGGGTCCCACCTGTGCAGGAGTTTGCAGGCCATCTAAGGAGAGGGTGATGCGTCTCCAGCAGGCTTTGCCTGGGGAGGCGACAGCGGGGCGGGAAGGTGGAAGCCGCTGGTTCTGACTGAGCAGGGCTGAGTTAACAGGGCTCCCCTTGTTACTTCTGGCATAGATGCCCTTTTCCAGGGCAGTGGCAGAGAGAGAGCTGAGAGGTTTGCCAGAGGGCTTAGACAAAAAAATTTCCCCCTTGTCCTGGTCCCAGCGGGTCTGTGGCTGCGGCTTCAGAGAGTGGATACCTTGGATAGCGTCAGGGGGCTTAGAGTTGGAGAAAAAAGGAAGAGCTCAAAGTGGGTCAGTAGCCTCTGCCCTGCCATCAGCCCAACCTCACTAGTGCAGCTGGAATGTATTTGTTCGCGGGTGAAAATCAATGTTTCTTCAGAATACGTGGTGATGGGGCACTGGTGAGAAAGCCTGGGGAGGTTTGCCCAAGAAAACGCTTCTGGGCTGTCAAGAAGTCGGTCACTCAGTCGAGAGGACTTTTTAGGTGGGAACTGAGAGCTGTCACAAAGGACCCACATGAGAAATCTCGTAACAGCAGGATCTCCAAGGAGCAGGCTGGGCTGCTTCGGAACATAACTCCCTTGTGTGGACTCTCACCTGCTCTTACCCCTAAAGGACCAGCTCTGCTGCTCCCCTTTTTGGGTTTTAAGAAACTTTGCATCTAACAGGCAACCTCTCCCAGATTGAAAATTATGCCGAAGATGGTCCATAAAAAGCCAAATCGAGCTACACGGACCATCTCAATTTTAAAGACTAAAGGGCTTGCATTCCACTCCTCACTCACCACTGCCGCCATAGACTCATTGTAGTAGGTTTAGCTTCCTGGTTTCTGTCAATTTCATTGCAGGTCCAGAGGCCCTGGATCCGCTTCTTCCCCAGTCTCACTGACCCTGCGCGTGGAGTTGCCTGTTTGGTTTAATTTGGGGAGCTGGCACCTTGCCCGTTCCCCCCTGACAGACGTGCAGTATTCAGTGCTCATTTTGCATCTGTCATTATCTTTTGTACGCGAGGCAGTTTAACATGCACTAAATGCAAATGGGCAATGTATACTCTGCGTTTTATTAACTCTCACTTGAGCCTGTTGTTGCCATAGATGGCTCTGCCTTGCCAGGATTCATCAGCAAGACCCTCAGTACTTGGTTTCCTCTGCTTGCCCCTTCTCATTTCTGAAAGCTGCTTGTATCCGAGGTCTATTTTCTGCAGAGGCCACTGTGCCCTCCTCCTCTGGGTCGTGGAGTGATGGGTACACCCACACTCCAGATGGCAAAATCTTTATGGGACAGTGTACTTCAATCATGACCCAGATTTGGAGGCGGGGGTCGGGGGAGAGTGGAGAGAAAGGCTTCTTGTGCACCTGTCACCTACCTTATAAGTGAATATTTCAGCAGATAGAGAACAATGAAAATATTTCCTGATAGGTAAATGCAAATGTTGCTGGCTAGACAGGAACATTAAATCCTTTCCCCCCATCTAAACATTTTTTTTTTTTTTTTTGCGGTACGTGGGCCTCTCACCGTTGTGGCCTCTCCGGTTGCGGAGCACAGGCTCCGGACGCGCAGGCTCAGTGGCCATGGCTCACGGGCCCAGCCGCTCTGCGGCATGTGGGATCTTCCCGGACCGGGGCACGAACCCGTGTCCCCTGCATCGGCAGGCGGACTCTCAACCACTGCGCCACCAGGGAAGCCCCCCATTTAAACATTTTTAACAGGACCTAGTCTTGCAATAATTTCACTCCCTTTGCAAAAGTGTTCAATATGCTAAATGAAAATGGTCATTCAATTTATTCTCTCAGTAGGAATCCTTGTAAGGTACAAGGGAGGTGGGGCATTGCCTACTGAAAATTAAATTGAGTCTCTGGGCGCAATGGCAAAAGATCTTGGAATTCTTGATTGCCAGGGCAAGTAGATTGACATTCAAAGGTCATCGGGGTTAATATGCCTCCTTAAATACTCACCTTACTCCTTAGGGTGGCTTCAAGTAATGCGACAGATTTTAATTCTGACTTTTGGGTGAGAATTGGAAGTAGTAAATCAAGGGAAAATGCATTCTGATAATATTTTCTTGGAGACGTAGCCAGTGAATATTTCTGGTTTGAGGACAAGAGGGTATCCACAGTTGAATGTCAGACACAGGGCTGGGGGAGACACATCGTGCTAGCAGAGTGCATCTGTCAAGGTCCTGGAAGGTTGGAGTGGCTGTAATTGCTTCAAAGCTGTGGCTGTATTTGAGAGGGCAGTCAGAACCCACAGCCATACAGCACAAAGGCCTACTACTTTATATATTTAAAATCATACTCCATCCTATCAACTTTGATTTCAGCAAGACTTCCGTGTGTGGAATTTAAAGTTCCCTTTTTTTGTTTCATAATATATTATCCATGAGGATGTTGATAATTTGAGAATGTTCCAAATTATCCTTGGTGTAAGCTCAGTGTTAAGGCTTAGCTCCTGTTTTGTGGTTACTGTAACTCTCAGTTGCTTTATGATTTGTGGAAGTGGTTGACCCAGCAAGGCAAAGCCTTGTGCAAATTAAATAGGAGAATTAAAATTAAAAAAAGAATCAAACAAACACTTGAGGGATTTGATTTCATAAGTTTGAGGGTTACTTATTTTGTTTGTGTGAAAACAAAACTGTGAGGCAGGGCAGAGTGTGAGGCAGAGTGAGGTTATTTTAGGTCCTTTGTACTCGAGTGACGTATAGGCTATCCAGTAATCATTTTTTTAAAAATTAAGTTATTTATTTATTTTTGGCTGCATCATGTCTTCGTTGTTGGGTCTTCATTGCTGCGCGCAGGCTTTCTCTAGTTGAGGCGAGCTGGGTCCACTCTTTGTTGCGGTGCGCGGGCTTCTCATTGAGGTGGCTTCCCTTGTTGCAGAGCTCGGGCTCTAGAGCACAGGCTCAGTAGTTGTGGCGCACGGGCTTAGTTGTTCTGCGGCATGTGGGATCTTCCCGGACCAGGGCTCGAACCCGTGTCCCCTGCATTGGCAGGTGGATTCTCAACCACTGCGCCACCAGGGAAGTCCCAGTAATCATTTTTTCAAAACAAAAATAGTATTTCTTCTGAATAAAAAAAAAAATCAATGCTTGTTTAGAGTTTGACGGTTAGGATCTCCAGTTGCTGAGTGGACATGTGGAAGTCTGCATTATTAGAAATGGGGTCCTCGTTCAGAGATTGTATGTTGGTGGGCGGTATTATTCTGGGCTTTCCAGAGAAACAGAATAAATGGAAGAGGGAGGGAGGGAGGGAGAGAGAGAGAGAGAGAAGTGAGATTTATTATAAAGAAATAGTCCATGTGATTATGGAGGCTGAGAAGTTCCAAGATCTGCAGTTGGTACGCTGGAGAGTTAAGAGAGCTTGGAGTACAGCTCCAGTCTGAGTCCAAAGGCCTGACAACCAGCAGAGCGGATGGTGTATTTTCCATTCTGACCCCAAGTCCTAGGACAGGAGAAGACCACTATCCCAGCTAGAAGACAGTCAGATAAGGAGAGAAAATTCTCTCTTACTCTGCCTTTTTGTTCTATTCAGCCCTTGGACAGATGGGGTGATGCCTACCCACCTAGGGAGGGCAATCTGCTTTACACAGTCTGTGGATTCAAATGTTAATCTCATCCAGAAACACCCTCACAGACGCCCAGAGTAATGTTTAATCAAATATCCGGACACCCTGTGGCCCAGTCAAGATAACACATTAAATGAATCATCATGAGGGTATTGTAGAGGCTTGGCTCCATGTGTCAGCTCTGCAGTGTCTAGTAAAATCCCTGGAAAATAATTTCTTAAAGCTGTACCCTGCTTAGTGGGGTGATATGATCCCATAAATTGCAATCTTAAAAACACCCAAAAGAAAGAACTGTTTCAAAGAGACAGGATACACTTTCATCTGCTCTTGTTTTCCCAACTCATACCGGCTCTGCCTACATCTCAGACCATTCATTTTTTATTAGAGATTCACATAATTGGAGAAGGTTGAAACAGCGCCCAGGATTCAGGATAGTATATGATCCACTAGTCCTTTCAGTGGGCAACTGGACTCTCCTTCAGTATACCTTTGCGAGATAAGTTTCTCATGGCAGCCGTTGCTGCGGGTCCAGAATTTAATTATCACACACTCTTGCATGAATAGATGCAAATGCAGCCGTACCAGGTCAAGAATACAGCCTTCAGCCTGTGCCCAGGCTTAAAAATCACCAGCACCTTCAGAAGAGAAGGGCTCTTCATATCACTAGTGTTGCCATTTTGGAAATGTCAATAATTACTGAGTGTGTCCCATGGAAGGCTTTGGTTCTGGGATATGAAGTGAGAAAGATGACATTAGCTTTGTAGGCCCCCTTGTATAGCAGGCATCCGCTTTCTGCCATCGTGTTTATATCTCTTAGGAATATTTTAAACCCCTTTGGCAACTGAACACACTTTCCACTGACTATGGGATATTAATGGGTTATATAAACAAAGAACCGGTGAAACTAATTGAAAACAGAAAAATTTAGTCAAACAGCCATTTAGAGTCCGGGGTGGGGGTAGGGGAGGAAGTGGATAGCAGGCAATAGGCAACACAATACCAGATAATCATTTTTTAAAAATATATTACCCCCAGTGAATTTACTGAATGTGTGAGCAGGTTGTCATGAAACAAAAGCAGCCAAGCTGAATGGTCAATTCAGTCAATTAGCACTGGCTTCTTTTCAGGCTCGTTCTCAGAGGTGTGCATAAATTATGCAGGGTTGGCTCCAGGCTTTGGGGCAGGTAAAACCTTTGCAAGAGAGCAGTCTCTTTGCCCTCTCAAAATGTGCTACATTTGCAACTCCTAAGGCTGTGTGATTTTCTATCATGGTAGGGTTGGACTGGAGATGAAATTCTTTGTAGTTTGAAAACCTGAAACCAATATGATTTGGAGCCAGAAAAGAATGGGCCCGGTGATTATGAATCTAGCTGTTGGGCTCTTTCAACCAGACAGAAACTTGGAAGATGAGTAAAAGGGCTGAAATCTATACACATTTCCTTGCATGTTATTAAACTGAAAAGTAAGGATTTGTGACTATTTCCCCAACCCTGTCTCCTTCAATCAGATATCAGTTCACCATCCTTGAACCCCCTTGCAATTTTGTGCTTTTTCCTCTTCTTCTTTTTCTTTCTTCTACTTCTTCAATCAGACACTATAGTTTTTTAAGCATTTGTGTTATTTCATTTTACTTCACCCTTCTTGTATTCAGGAATGTTCATATTTATCTTCTTATATTTCCCAGCCTCCCAGCACAATGAATTATGCATATATTTTGCAAATAAGTGAATGAATGAATGAATGTATACCCAGCTCGATTTGAACTTTACTAGGTTTCATGTAGAACAAGAGGAGTGATTCAAATTCACAAAGAGACAGTACACTCTAAAATGCTGGTAGTTGAATCTGAATGTCAAAATCACTTATTTTTTAAAACGAAGACATCCTTTTCCCTATGGTGCCTAGAGGGGCATAGTTATTTTTGAAAATGTTGGACTGACAATTCCTGCAGGTTTGTATCATATGAAGAAAAAATTCAAAATTGTAACACTTTTGCCCTAAATCAGTTGTTTTGGAGACTATCTCCTTTACTGCATGTCTTAAATTTTAACTTGTGAAACACGGCTTGTATTGGGTTGGACAAAAAGTTCGTTCGGGTTCGTAACCTCTTACAGAAAAACCCAAACGAGCTTTTTGGCCAACCCAATATACAAAAAGGTTTATAAAATGTATACATCCAGTTTAAAGAATGATTGTAGAATAAACATCCATCTACCCACCACCCAGGTTAAGAAATAAACTATTACCTTAGAAGCCTTTGCGCTTTCTAAGTCTTTTCACACATCCCCCTCTTGCCCTCACAGACAACCACTAGATGTTGAGTGAAACATTCCCTGGCTATTCTTTATACTTTCAATTTCTTTTCTTTATACTTGTAATGAGTACATACGTATGAATAGACGGTCAACAGGGTCTTGCTTAGTGTTTTCTAAATTATATATAATAACGTTCTTGGAGGGAAAGATTTAATCTCATGAAGATGTCAGTTATTCCCAGATTGGATTAAATTTGTTTCCCAGATTGAACAAAATTTACATAGATTTAGTAAATTTCAATTAAAATCTGTGTTTCTGTGGAGTTTGAAAATATGCTTCTAAAATTTATACAGAGTAGCAAAGAGTCAAAAACAGCCAAGACACTCCTGAAAAAGTGGCAGAAAGTACGTATGTGTGGAATGGGAGGCTTTACCTAACAGATACCAAGATTTCTCATAAAGCTAGAGCAATTAAGACAGTGTGGCATTGGTGCAGAGATTGACAAGTAGACCCACACAGCAAGATAGTCAGATCAGAAGCAGGTCCACGATTGTACGGGAACTTGACATACAGCAGAGGAAGCACTGCAGACCACCAGGAAGAAAGATGAACCATCTAGCAAACCATTATTCATATGGACAAAATAAAATTGGATGTCTACTTCAAACCATGCACAATAATACACGCCTATTGAATTAAATATGAATATGAAAGTTAAGAAAGTCAAAACTATAAACATTTGTGAAGAAAATATAGGAGAATATCTTTCTCAACTCTGGCTGTGAATGACTTCTTTCACAGGATGAATTAAAAAAAATACAAACATAAAGGAAAAGGTTGATAAATTCAACTACATTAAAAAATAAGAACTTCTGTTCATCAAAAGACACCATAAAGAGACAAATCATAAACTGAGAGAAGATATTTGCAGCAAATGTAGCTGGCACAGATTTAGTATCCTGAACATATAAAAACCTCCCATGAATCATTAAGCAATAGGCAAACAACTAAATTTTAAAATGGGCAAAAGACAGGAATATAAATTTCAGAGGCGAGGTAACCTCTAACCCATAAACACATGAAAAGATGCTCAACGTCATTAGTATTCAGTGAAATGCAAATTGAAATCACAATGAAACTTTATTGCATATCTACCAGATGGGCAAAAGTTAATAAAAGATCTCTCTCTACCATTTGTGAGAATGTGGAGAAACAGGACAGGATCTCTCATCCACTTCTAGGGTGGAATGTAAACTGGTTCAAAAAAGTGTGACTTGGGCTTCCCTGGTGGCGCAGTGGTTGAGAGTCCTCCTGCCGATGTAGGGGACGCGGGTTCGAGCCCCGGTCCGGGAATATCCCACATGCCGCGGAGCGGCTGGGCCCGTGAGCTATGGCCGCTGAGCCTGCGCGTCCGGAGCCTGTGCTCCGCAACGGGAGAGGCCACAGCAGTGAGAGGCCCACGTACCGCAAAAAAAAAAAAATAATAATAATTTTTCTCTTATTCTTGTAATTTGCTGTTATTATCATGGAAATCATCTCTTTTTAAGACTGTAGAAAATTCTCCCTTCTGGTTGTTTTAATAAAAGATTGTATTTAGGGATGTCAATTGAAACTTGATTGTGAGCTACATTTGAATTAGGGAGCCGGAAGAAATGAACTTAAGATTAACCAGTGTTCAGAAAGACAGAAATCATCTTACTATGACCACTAAGGCTTGGTCCCGAGACAAGTCATTTTATTTCCACCCATGGCAAAGAGAGCTTTCAGAGAATGACTCCAGGCAGACTAGAGGTATTATATCTCTCAGTGCATTTCTTCTCATTCTCTTTTTCTTAGAAGACCATCTCAAAACTTTAGGAGACTTTTGGGGGCTTTTCTCTGGGCTGTCTGTATTACTGAATTCCCCAATGTGTCAAAGAAAAAGCTCTGGAATCATAGAATGAGAATTAGAGAATATTGCTTAAATGGAAAAAAAGCTCTTCTAGTGTGTTTTTCGATAGCTCATGGAGCCCTCTTTTTCTCTGCACTTTTATGTCCCTTAGCTTTGTGCCTTAATACTATCTAATGCGCCATCCTGTATATGAAACATTTCTAGGAACTGACCTAGACTGACTCCTCATCTACTGGTCCCTCTGCAGGGTTAAGTTTTGTCACGGATGGTTCAGAAAGAATTTAAAGTGATTAAACTATGTCATGTGATCGAGTTTACAAAAGGGACCTGCTGATGCGAGTGAAATGGACTTTAATTCTATCATTAGGATGAAATATCTTTAACTCCCAAACAGATATTAATATCATTTCTGCTCAAAAATCACTGCAGAACTCTTCATGCCATAACATCACCCATAGAATTCCAATTTGCTGTAGGTATTACAAGCATCATTGAATCTTCTGGGCCAAGAAAACCCCCAAACAAACCACCAAACCACCAAACCTGTGCCAGGGCTCTCTGCAGCCTGGATCACTAGAGATTTTCTCTTGTTCTGGACCGCAGTAAAAAGTTCCCTCCTTGGTACCTAAGTCACAGCAACACATCCACAATGCCACGTGTTGGTTTCAAAAGCTCACCCAAGCACTGGGCCATTTTTTGTAGTAGTGGTAGGGGATATAAAGTGGAGCAACTTGTCCTTCACTTTGGAGGATAACCAGTCCAGACCACTGCACTTCCAGACAGTTCACTGAGTTGAATCATCTTGGCGTTCATTGCCCATCTTCTATCACAACTGTGTCTAAGCAAGGCATTTAAGGTACCTGCTGCTTCTTGTTCACCATGTTGTATTCATGTGATGTTACTAATAACGTGGACCAGTATGATGTTCTAAGAAATGGGGAGACCATCAGAATCCCTGTGAACAAAAATATGGCAAAAGTTTGGATAGTGGATGTGGCCCTGGAGCGAGACAGTGAAGTTATATTTCTGACCAAAAAGAGAAAGTAATCCACTTCTGGTGATTTCTGTTCCACACTTTAGAGAACGAAGCATTTTCCACATCAGTGCTACATACCAGGTGCTTCACTTTGTGTTGGCTTGCTCCAGTAAAGAGACCATGTCTGGAATAGCAGGTCGATTTTACGATTAAGTTTATGATAATTTACTGTCCTTCTTCAAGACCCATCTGCCTTTTGCACAAGCCAAGCCAGAGAGTTAAAGGGAATGGTAAGAATCCTCACCCCTGAATCTTTCAAGTTATTGTTAGTGGCACTAATTTCTAATACTCCAGTATTGGTTCTGGTTCACTATTGTGATCAAGAGATGGGACCCTATGGTCCTCCTTTATGTGCTTCTTACAGTCTAGTTCTCCACCATTGGCCAGAGAACTAGTGAAGGTGTTTTGCTAGTTTTTGACCATCCTATTTCAACTCTATATTTAACTATTCTGGGAGAAATAGCCATAGGAGGAACTAGACCCATTATGAAATAGACTGGGGCCAAAATTTGCTATCAAACCCACATAAGCTCTGGTAGACCTCAGAATATCTGAGGGACTTATGCTTCAGTAAGTTTGACATATTAGATATCTGGGGAGGGAGTATCTTCAAATTAAAAAAATGGGAGTCTCATTAAAAAAGATTTTATTGCATAGTTGGGCTCTCAAGATGTAAGGAGATCTTCATGGGGCAAGGAAAAAGAAAAGGAGGAAATAATATAAGCTGAAACTAAAATTGTAAACAGTGAGCACATTTGAAGAGGTTCTCTTCAGGGGTTTTACATCACCTGCATAACTTTCCTCTGTGGCCCTGTTTTTCTGAGGACATGTGAATATACCTTTCCTACTATAGAAAAAGTGCTTTGGGCAGTGGAAAAAATGAGGGAGTTGAACTCAAGACTCCCAGATATAACGTGTGAGATTGGGAATAAACCGCAGAGATCCCAGATAGGTAGAGCCTCTGGCTTCTAGCAGAAGCAAAACCAAATAATGTAAGGAGGAATGTCTTCTCAATTTAAATTCTGGACTCTCCCACAGGCTAAAATCAACATTATGAGCTCACAAATCATCCTGAGGGAGAGAAATAATAGATTTAGTTCCTCAAACATTTCAGATGATGGAACTGTTATGTATGGATATAAGACAACTATGTGTATTGGTTTTCTATTGTTACTGTAACATATTACCAAAAACCAAGTGGGTTAAAAAAACAACACAAATTTATTCTTGTACAGTTCTGGACTTTAGAAATCTAAAATCAATGTGTTGGCTGGAATGTGTTCATTTTGGAGGTCTCAGAGGAGAATATGTTTCTTTTACTATTCCAGCTTCTAGAGGCTGCCTGCATTCCTTGGCTCACAGCCCCTTCCTCCATCTTCAAAGTGCATCACTCAACTTCTGGTTCCATTTTCCCATCTCCTTTTTCTGACTTTGCTTTTTTTTTCTTTTATAAAGACTTTTGTGATTACATTACCTTGGGTCCACCCAGATAATCTCCCCATCTCAAGATCCTTAATCACATCTGAAAAGTCCCTTTTACCATATAAGGTAACATATTCACAGTTTTGGGGGATTAGAATGAGAATATCATTGAGGGGAGGTACATTATTCTGTGTACCACACTATGCATGAATATTTAAAGATTTTTTTTAAAAGAATGGAATCAAAAAAATGATAAGCACCATGGCAATATATGAGTAACCATACAGATTTGAAAAGAACTAGATAAAAATGTTAAAATAAAATGTAATTGTCAGTTTAAAAAAAAAAATCGCTTAAGATGTGGGCCAAACAACACAGTAGATGCAGCTGAAAAGAGAACTAGTGAACTGGAAGATAAAATTGAATAGTAATTCAGTTGGATAAAAAGGAAGAAAGAATAAAGAAACCAATATTAAGAATGAAAAAAAGGACATTACTACATATTTGACAGTTAAAAAATGAAGATATAAATAATTTTATGAACAAATATTTTAAAATTGAGTAAAGTAGGTAATATTTTGAAAAAAAACACAACTTGCCAAAACTGATACAAGAAGAAATAAACAATTTTATGAGTATAAAAAAAATCTTAAATCTACTATTTTCTTTCCACAAAGAAATCTAGCCCAGATTGTTTCACCTGAGAATTCTAGCAAACAAATACTAAAAAAGCCAAGTCAACCCAACACAAATTTATCCTTTTTATTGGTCATTAAGCTATTGTATCCCAGCTCCAAGCCCATTCTTTAATACTTTGCTTTCTGATGCCAGAGCTGGGATTTTGCAATTCACAGTTCTTTTTGATTGGCTTCCTGTTAGGCTCTGTAGAAAGAGTGCACTAGGAGGAGACTGGAAAAAAGGAGGTGGAATTATATAATACCAAATGTCAAAAAGTATATATATTAATTAAAAAACAGATTATAAAAATCAAAAGACAAAGTAGACAGTGGTCAAAAGAGAAGACATATGCAATGAAGACCAAATATAATCTGTGAATTTTGTGAGGTAACCGTTGTACATTTAGGGAGAGCTGCTGAGGGGTAATGATGGGGCAGAAGCCAGATTAGAACAGGTTTACAAGTGAGTAGACAGTAACCATGGAGACCTATGGTGTGGGCTGGCGCTCACTATTTCTGGGCCCAGATGGTACTGCAACTATAGGTTTCAGGTCTTTAGCAGCTATATTTTGACATGGCTGGAACAAGCATGGACTGACAGCATGGACCCCAAGTTCTAAATATAAGGAGGCTTAAGTGTGGATTAGATATTAATTCAGGGCTTTATCTAGAGTCAGCTCCATAAACCATACGCTGGTATTGCAGAGCTAATATATTGTGGTTAATTGATTCACCCTAGTTCTTTTAATGTCAAACCTTGTTGTACAATAAAATTGTTCTTGATGATCCAGGCGACCTGAGAATTTTCCATTTGATTCTGGTTTTCTATTAACACAGATATTTAGTCTTCTTCCATAGCAGATGTTTATGCCTCTAAGGGAGTCAAACTTTACTACTTAATTAATAGCAAATATGATCTGGTTATAGGATTAGATGACCTAGTCCATTATAACAGTCTTTGAGTCCAAACTCCTGCCACTAGTTACTTGCGTTTGGGTAGGAGATTTGGCAGGAAGGAAAGTTTTGCTCCTGCAGGCTATTTCCAGGAAGTGACTTTCATCTGAACTACATTCACGGCGGTTCTCCTTGGTGTCACCTCTCGTGTTGTGTTGGAAGACCTTGGTTTTACAGAACAGCTACAGCAGTGTTGCAGATGAGCTGACAAAAAGGTCATGGCAGGGAGTCTATTAATGAGGGAACCTCAAAAATTTTGTGAAGGAAAACCTCCTTCCTGGGATCAGTATTAAAACTTTTATAAATATTGTCCACATGTGCTTAAAATGAAAGAGTTTGGTTCAGTTTATGAAGTTTACCTTTTGCATAAAATTCAAGTAATTTATTAGGCCATGGAACTTCCCTTGGTCCTTAGGGAACAACCAAGAAGGGCAAAGAGGCACAAAGCAATTCATGTGCATCCCTTGAGGAATAACGCAGGCAGAGAGTCATCCAATAAGAAGCCTCTCTGCTCCTCCATGAGCTCCCTCCAGGTACCACTTGACTGCTTGATTCTCTCAGGACTTCTTTGTTTCTTCTTTCCTGGGAAATGGAGCCTCATTAGCCTGTTTTCCTTACCTTCAGAGTTTTTTTTCCCCCAATAACAACTTGTTCCCAGACTTTAAAGACACTGGATAAAGAGGAAAACCTGGAACAGGACACCTGCTAATCTCAGACCAATCTAAACAGAGTCACAGTAGTTGGTCAGGGTCCCAGGGAGAGCGGATGAACAGGAAATGTTAGCTGATGGGGAAAAGGAATCTACCCTGAAATGTCTTCTTCACATTTCTCTTGTTCATTCTCTCTTTCTCATTTTTGTTCATGGCAGGAAGTATGTATATCTTGTGTTAAAGAAGCTATCAATCATCTTTTATAACCCAGGGGTGTATTTCCTTTAAGTGTGTCATCAAGGTAAAGTGTGCCTTCAAGGTAAAGTGTGCCCTACAGAACGCACAATGCAAAGGTTTTTAGACTGTTTGAATTCAGACACGTCATCCTTTATAGGAAGGGACAATTTCCAGTATCTTTGGGCAATTGTATGATATTGGGCCACGTGGTAGATTGTTAAGTAATGACTTCCAATGAGTCATACCTTCTAGTATCCAAGCACTTATGTACTCCTGTCCCACAAGGACTTGAACAGGGCTACTGTCTTGTTTTGGCCAGTGATCCAAGTAAGACATTGTCAAGCACTTGCATATTGGGGCTTTCTTCTTGGAATGTTGCCCTTGGCCGTTGCCATGTCAAAAGCCAGAATGAAAGGCCACAGAGAGAGAGGGGCTGAGCCATCCCAGCTGTCTCTGCTGAGCCCAGCTGCTAGCTGTCCTGCCAGCTGAGTGAGCCACATGGATGGTCCACCGAGAGAGAACAGGAAGGACCACTCAGTCAGTTTACAGGATCATGAGAAATAAGGTCACCTCGTTTAAGAAAAGCAGTAAGTTTTGGGGTGTTTTGTTGCACAAATATAACTAAAATGGGTCAGGACCTTATATTTTCATATTACATTAATTTTTGGCATATTTTTGAGGGTAATTATATTTATGATATTTCACAGCAAATCACTATGTGTAGACCTATACATATCCCTGCATGTATACATTAAAATATGACTCTACAGGAACAATAGATTGGTGGTTGCCAGGGGCTGGGGGTGAGGGAAATGGGGAGGTGCTTGTCAAAGGGTACAAACTTCCAGTTATAAGATGAACAAGTTCTGGGGATCTAATGTACAGTATGGTGACTATAGTTAACAACACTGTTATATATACTTGAAAGAAGTTAAGAGAGTAGATCTTAAATGTTTTCACCACACAGACACACACACGCACACACACACATACACACACACGTAATTACGTGAGATGATAGAGGTGTTAACTAATCTTGTGGCCATAATTTCATAATCTATATGTATATCAAGTTATCACTTTGTACACCTTAAACTTCCACAATGTTTTATGTTAATTATATCTTAATAAAGCTGTAAAAAATTTTTTAAAATGACTATATAGAAATAGGACAAATTTCCATAAGGCAAAGCCAAAATCTGTTCCTTTGCTCAGGACTCTATGTGTATATATTGTACAACTAAGGGTGGTAAGAGATTATAAGGGTTGGGTTGAAGGGTATGTGTAATTGGGTGACTAGAGAAGACTATGGCTGTGTGTGTGTTTGTTACGTGCATGTGCATTCAGAGAAAATGAGAGAGAGAGAGAGAGAGAGAGAGAGAGATCAGGGAAGTGATTAGAGGAAGGTAGTTAGATAGGGTTCTCGGTGGGTGATGATGTACTAAACAGCGCAGGTGGGAGAAACATGCTAACTTCTGAGTTCAGGACCTAATGATTAAAACAATTTCCATGTGGCGTTGGAGCAGTGGCTCATAATTAAAAGTCAGATGAGTAAATGAATAAAAACATTGGTGTTCCAGGGGATTCATTCTTAGGGTTCTTTTTACTTTTTCATTATAGTGTTTGAAATTCTTTGCAAATTAAACGTGTAATGTTGGAGCCACAAAGAAAACTGGGGCATTGAAAAAGCAAATAATCTTACTTTATACCAAGTTGCCTATAGACTGTCCTATGATAGTCCGGATTTTTTTTTTTAACTACACAGGACACAGAAAAAGCATAGACTTTTCCCGATGAATAGGAAAACACAATATATTAAAAGATATTCATAATCAGAATTATGTTTGTAAAGCAATGCTGAGCCTTATTTAAAACATTCTTTCTAATGTGTGCGTACACATGTATGTATGTGTGTTTTGCAAAGCACATTTTCAGTAGCTAAGATGTTCTCCGAGTTGAGGTTTCACAGCCCTCGTACCGCCATTGAGGGCACTGAGGCTTTAGTAGAAGGACAGTCGATGGGTTACCACCTCCTCGTCTGAACAGCTTCGTTCTGTGTGTACATGTAATGCCCGTTCGCATGAACCAAAATAACTCCTCTTGCAATAAACACTTCCCACAGATCTGCAAAGTAGTGAAGAAATTATGCATAAATAATTACTTTTGATTTATAATAAGCAATTAAAATGTACATGACCAACCACCCATCCACACACACACACACACACACACACAGATACATCACACATATGAAAAAACACCACCACTGCTGCACCCCTTTGGGATCTAAACCTCTTGACTGTGTCTGGCATAGAAACCCACATTTTTGTTAGTTGGTAATAATTGGAAGCAGTATTAATCAAATCCTTCTCACTGCGTCCCTAATTGTCTTGCTATTATAACAGCGATGATTTCTTCGGAAGAAACCACTTGATGTGAAGCAAAGCGCTATTTGCCAAACACCCCATCCAGACTCACCAGGTTAGATGGCTTTCTTCCTCCCCAGTGATTGATAAGAACACAAATGGAAAGTAAGCACATGTGGCCGTGGGATGTGCTGTGTCAGATGCTCCTTGGGGTATAAGGATACCTTGCCTTGCTGAGGAGTATGAAGGAGAATCTCAATGGTCTTATTTCTAAACAATTAGCTTAAGGACTCTTCTCTGTGCTCATAAATCATTTAAAATTACAGTCTTCCCTCTTCTCACTTTATACCCTCCACCTGCATCACAGGGCTCCACTGTCCACAACACATTCTCTGTGAACATTAAGGAATCCCTAAGCCAGTGTCAATGGTGAGGTCGTTCACAGTGAGTTTGCAATGAGTTTGGGTTAAACGACTGTACTTTGGTTTAAAAGCAGTGTTGCGGAAAGTGTGGTCTGGAGACCAGTGCTTCCACAAGGGTGAATGGCACTCCAGGGGCTGTGTAATGTGTTTGCACTTGCTCTCCCAAGGCTGTGCTTAGAATTTTCCTGGGAAATAAACACATAGCAAAAAAAGTTTCTACATTCCTAGGAAAACCAGTCTGAAGACCGATGAATTGAATTTTCCTACCGGCATCTGTGAAGGGTCTCAGAACGTGTGCTGTCCATCTTTTCCCAGTCCCCCTCTGCTGGAGACCAACTGCCTTGGTTACTTATTAAAGCTACTTGTGAAAATACAGATTCCTGGAACCACTGGGAAAATTCTGGTTTAGTAGGTCTAGGATGGGAGCAAGGAGTCTGTGTATTGTACAAGCACCTGGAAGATCCCTATGCCCACCAGTGCTTGAGAACTCCTGTTAAAGATGAGTGAAAGCTTAGATAGCATGAGGATTAACACCCTGATACACAGGATTGCTCTTGGAACAATTTGTTTGTAATTCGCCAAAGATAAGTGCTATTTTATACTGTGAAGTAATTTGTATCATCAAAATGCTGTGTGTGTGTCTACATTATCTATCTATCTGTCTATCTATCTGTCTATCTATCTATCTATCTATCTATCATCTATCTATCTATCTGAGACATTTGGTCTTCAGAATCGGTAGCGAAAGGAAGTTAACATATATCAAGTGTCTACCACCAGTCAGGTACTCTGGCCCCATTTTTCTGTTGTTACATCATTTTATATACGTGCTGAACAGTACTGCCCTCTTCACTTCATGGAGGGGATTACAAGACAGATACTAATGATTAACTTTGGGCCCATAGTCTTTCATATATGAGGATAGCAGAGGCTGTCAGTGGTCCCCCAGTATCGATGCTCCCTTTCTTTCGATGCGATAAACCAAAGCTCTTTATAACTGGGCACATGGACCCAAGGACTAATGACTGCGTTATCCAGCCTTCCTTTCAGCTAGATGTGGGCATGTGATAAAGTTTAGCTCTTGATATGTAAAGAGGAGCCGTTTGAAGCTTCCAGGTGTATCCTTTTGTTATTTTCCATTTTATTTGATTAACTTTTATCTTGTGGAAAATTTCAAACTTTTAGAAAAGTAGAGAGAATAATACAATAAATCTCTAGGTACGTGTGGCCCAGCTTAACAGTTATCAACACTTGGTGAATCTTATTCCATTTCTTCCCCTTCCTCTACTCACTTGCAATGCTTGCCACCCTCCACTGGCCATTAAATGCCACTAAAAGGGGAGGTATGCACTGCCCTTGTTTACTTCCTGCCACCTGGGACATGTATGTGACAGGTGAAACCTGAGTAAATATCTCCCATCATAGGTGGAAGCCACAGGATAAAGATGGTGGAGAAAAAAGAAAAGAAGGGTCCTGGGTTCCTGATGTCTTTGTGGAGTCATACTTACATCCAGGACTGTACACTGTTAGGCTTTTGTATGTGAGAGAAATACGTTTCTACAAAGTTTAAGCCACTATTCTATAACTTGCAGCCAAAATTATCTCTAATGTTTACAGTGGGTCAAATAGAAGAGCCTGTTGAACCATTCTTACCAAAACAAAACAGCACCAAACCACTCTTGTCCACATTCCTGCCTTAGTAAATTCAATGTCACCCATAAAAATGGAATCCTTTTTTTTTTTGAATTTTATTTTATTTATTTTTTATGCAGCATGTTCTTATTAGTTATCCATTTTATACATATTAGTGTATACGTGTCAATCCCAATCTCCCAATTCATCCCACCGCCACCACCCCCTGCCCTCTACTTCCCCCCCTTGGTGTCCATATGTTTGTTCTCTACATCTGTGTCTCTATCTCTGCCCTGCAAACCAGTTCATCTGTATCATTTTTCTAGGTTCCACATATGTGCTTTAATATACGATATTTGTTTTTCTCTTTCTGACTTACTTCACTGTGTATGACAGTCTCTAGATCCATCCACGTCTCTACAAATGACCAAATTTCATTCTTTTTTATGGCTGAGTAATATTCCATTGTATATATATACCACATCTTCTTTATCCATTCATCTGTCTATGGGCATTTAGGTTGCTTCCATGACCTGGCTATTGTAAATAGTGCTGCAATGAACATTGGGGTGCATGTGTCTTTTTGAATTGTGGTTTTCTCTGGGTGTATGCCTAGTAGTGGGATTGCTGGGTCATATGGTAATTCTATTTTTAGTTTTTTAAGGAACTTCCATACTGTTCTCCATAGTGGCTGTATCAATTTACATTCCCACCAGCAGTGCAAGAGGGTTCCCTCTTCTCCACACCCTCTCCAGCATTTGTTGTTTGTAGATTTTCTGATGATGCCCATTCTAACTGGTGTGAGGTGATACCTCATTGTAGTGTTGATTTGCATTTCTGGAATAATTAGTGATGTTGAGCAGTTTTCATGTGCTTCTTGGCCATCTGTATGTCTTTTTTGGAGAAATGTCTATTTAGGTCTTCTGCCCATTTTTGGATTGGGTTGTTTGTTTTTTTAATACTGAGATGCATGAACTATTTATATAAAAAAATGGAATCCTTGATAATTAAAGATGTTCACAGGTTTCAAATGATCAGTCTGATCACCTTGAAGTCTTTACTGTGGACTCGGTATACATAGGCCACCAAGTAGACTATGTATTGATTATAACATGACCTTAGTAGTTGGGTTTTGGGCCAATAATTAACATTAGTTAATAAAAGTTGAGTAGGAGACTACTTATGGTTTGTTCTCTATTATCTGTTTTTCTTTTTTCCCCCTTATACTCGGCCCCAAGTTTTCAACTGAGCACGTGACCTTATAGAATAAAGTGTGTACTTCCTAGCCTTACTTGTATCCAGGGGCCATCAGGTTACTAAGTTCTGAACAGGGAACGCAAGTTGGAGAGATATATTCGGCTTAAGGGAAGTATCCATAGAGGACAGATAAGCTCTTCTGTTACTCCATCCTCCCCTTCTTACTGCCTGGTACAGATGTGATGCCTGGAGTGTACAGGCATTTGGGACCATGATGTAGAAGCCTCGTGTTGAGCATGGTGAAGTGACCAGTTAGAATAAGCCCAGCCCTGAACCATTTACCTCTAGACATCATTTCTGTGTGAGAAAAATACATTTCTATTTATTTAAGTCATGTTATTTCAGGTTTTCTATTGCTTGCAGCCACACCTAATCCACACTGATTACTATTCTCACGCTTTTTCAAAAAACATGAAGTGTGACTGTAATTTGAATTTTGTTAGGTTAGCTGGATTTTTACTTAATTGAGGCATACCATAATATTTTAAACATACCCTACCTTGGATGTATAATTTATAATGTATGTGTGTGTGTATATATATATATATATATTTTTTTTTTTTTTTTTTAATTTTGGCTGTGCTGTGCAGCTGGCAGGATCTTAGTTCCCTGACCAGGGATTGAACCCAGGCCACCACAGTGAAAGCACTCAGTCCTAACCACTGGACCACCAGGGAATTCCCTCTAATTTATAATGTATTATTATAAATATGTGTTGAGAAGGCAGTACAAGATAGTAATCCTTGACCTTGGTCTATACAAGAAAGTAGACTTGGAATAAATACACTCCTTCCCATCCTTTTCCTATTGCTATTGGCTAAAAATTCTTTGTTCTCACATCTTGTTTTGTGATTCTTTTTGGAGGCTCCAGTGTAACTGCAGACACTTGGTCAAAAGCTCTAGATATTCTTTGAATTAGAAAACAGATGAGTGGGTATGGTGTGTCTCTTCGGTTTTCTTCTTCCAGGCCCACTCTCTAACTTTCTTCATGCTGCTGTGTGCCTTGGGAGGCTGACCTCTGTGAAACACATATGAATGGGTTCTGTCACTCTGCTGTTAGACGAACAGCAGGCACTCACAGGTGATCCAAAGGACAGAAAGAGTAAGTCAGGCACTTACGCTTATGACTTCCTACCTTGGCTGCTTCTCTTGACTAAAAGTTTACATCAATCATGTATTGCTGCATTTAAAAGTTTTCCCCAATTTAATGACTTAAAAAGCCATTTAAGGCTCATGGTTCTGTGGGGTGGAAAATTATGTTGGGCTCAGTTGGCTGGCTCTGGTCTGAGCCTGGCTTGGCCAAGTCATTGTGGAATCTGCAGTCAGCTGGTAGGTTGGCTGGGTACTGACTGGCTCAGGATGGCTTCCCTGAGAAATTTGGTAGTTGGCTAACTGTCAGGTGGGACAAGGGAGATAAGGATATATGTGTCTTATCATCCAGCAAGGCTCTCAGTCATTCTCATGGAAGCTGGCGGTGGGGGGGTGGGTGGTGGTTTTAAAGGACCACGTGAAACACACCAGGTGTCTTGGGGCCTCATCTTCACTTCTGCTACATTCTATTGGCTAATACAACACAAGATCAACCCATATTCAAGAGGCAGGTGTGGGGGGGAGATTCTGGCTTTTAGTAAAAAGAACTACAAAACTGCATTGCAAAGAGCATGGTATGCCCTTGCACAAGAAAAGAATTGTGGTCATTTTGATGATGTAATAGGTCACATCCTCCACCCAAAAGCTCTCACTGTGCAGATTTTTCTTTGAGTTCTGGTAACATCTCTCTATTTTTGTTCATTATCCTTAGGGGTACTAATGGTTCATGCTGTCATTAGCAGATTGCTAAGCCGTCTTTGTTCATACCTTCCTAAAGGGACAACTTCATTAAACTTTCCTGTTATCCAGCTTGAGTTTGTCTTCTCTTCCCTACCACGACCTAGCCTGAACTATTGGAGTTTTTCTATTAAACCTGGCAAACTGAACATCTGTTTATACCTCTGGAAATCCCACTTGGAGGGGAAAAAAGCTTTAAACCCATAAGAACAAAAATAATGTGAGAGCTGACAAAATTAATCAAACAATATTTTTGAAATACGGAACACTTTCCACCTTTATAGATGGAAACATAGAAATCTAAAAAGAGCAGGAAAATCTGAAATGAAGAGTTTGCAGAAAGGTAAGCCAACACGAAGCCAGTCAGTTCCTGCTGCAGGACTACACAGAAAACCTCAGGAAACTGAGGGACCAGGTACCTGAAAGTAGAGATAAAGGATAAGGAGAGAACAAGAGGATTGAATAAGGTCTGCAAGAGGGGCAAATCCAGGATGCCTTCTAAACACTTGTTGAAGACAGGTGGTTTTTCTAGAGAAACTGAACCCTTGAGAATCTGGATTTTGGGACAACTGGCATAGAAATGAGCGGGAGCAATTTACCTTAATGAGAACAGGGGACATGAAGTGAGAATCCGTACCCTAAAATGTCAGAACCCATGGTTTTGCCTTCCATCTCTCAGCCCTCACCTTTCCAAGAATGCTTGCAGCCAGGCACCTATTGCCTCTACGTTGGCAAGAGCAGAAAATTGGGGCATTCTTCTCTGCTGAAGTTGGCTGATCCTCGAAAAAATACTATAGATACTGACATTTGGATGTCCCCCAGTGAAAAGGTTGGGCCCTGACAGATGATAGTGGAGCTCACTTATTGACTGTCTACCTTACACACAGAAGTCCCATTTTGCTGCTCAGTGCTTCAGTACTCAATATTCCATCAAGCCAAGGATCATTGCACAATCAAGAAATGGTCCAAACATGACAATGTCAAAAATCAACCCAAGTGAATACGAGTAAATTTGAGAATACAGAAACAATGCAGAGAGCTAAAAATAACACACACGGAACAACCAGCACAGTTATGATCCATATTCTCAGATCCATAAAAGCAGATATCATGTCCATAAAACAAAAATAGGACAGTCTCACCAAAAGCAACAATAGCAACTATGACAACAACAAAAAACCCAGAAAAGCAATGTAAGAGAACCAGGCAGAACTCTTGGGATGCAAAAATATAACCCCAGAAATGAGAAAAAAAAAAAAAAAGTCAATTGAAGAGTTAGAAATTAAAATTGAAGAAAACTCCCCAAATGTATGAAATGACAAAATGGTAAAACTTGGGGGCCCAATTTAAGAGCCCTGTCTTCAGCTATAGGAATTTAGAATGAAAGAGAAAATGTAGAGGGGATATCAAGGAAATAATTTATTACAATTTCTCTGAACTGAAAAGCATGAGTTTTCATATATGAAGGGTCTACTAAGTACTCATTATAATTAATGGAAAAAATCTTGCACCAAGGTATTCCCTGTGGGTTGAAAAGTCGTAAGAGAACTTCTTCACTTGATAGTTTCCGAAGAGCAAAAAAAAAAACAGGTCACAAACGCAAGATCAGGAATCGCATTGGTACTGGGCTTCTCCAGAGCATCCCAGGAAGGTAAGAAGACGATGTGAAGATGAAGCAATTGGACAGAGAGAAAGAGGTTTGAAGATCTAGCTGCTGGTTTTGAAGACGGGAAAAGGGAGCCAAAGCCAAAGGATGCAGGAGGCTTCTGGAAGCTGGAACGGCCAAGGGAAAGGATTCTCCGCTGGAACTGTTCACAGGAAAGTAGTCCTGAAGGACTTATTTGAGACTTCTGACTTCTGAAACTGTAATAACACATATATATTTTAAGCCACTAGGTTGGTGGTCATATGTTACAGCAGCAAAAGGAAACGAGGTTACTGGCCAAAATATCAACGAAGTGTGCCGGCAAAGTAATTTAGATACTCATGTCTCAAAACTTTTACCTCCCTTTTCCTTTTATCAGGAATTTACAAGAGACCATGTTCTATTAAAGGAGAGGGGACTTTCCTGGCGGTTCAGTGCTTAAGACTCTGTGCTTCCACTGCAGGGGGTGCGGGTTGGATCCCTGGTTGGGGAAATAAGATCCTGCGTGCCACATGGTGAGGTGAAAAAAAAAGGGTCCAGCACGAGAAAGAATATGACATGAGGTCCAGAAAACAAGATGCCCATAGGAGGGGGGGTGAGGGACCTTCCCATGATAAGAGTATAAGGAAGTCCCAGGTAGATAACAGGGCAGAATTTTGAAAAGCAGCTGTTCCCTACTGGAGCATCGCCAGGCAGGGGTGAACGAGGTTCTTCATCTGTGCATTTTGTGAGAGTGAAGAGCTCAATCTGTCAGAAGCCAGAATGCCTGGGTTTCAACTCAGTTTCATCACTGACTATCCATGCAGCCAAATTATTTCACTCAGTTCTCCTTTTTTTGCAAAATGGAATAATAGTCCTACCACGTAGTGTTGAGGTGAGGATTAAATTCATACATGTGGAATGCTTAAAATAGTTTCTGGTACCTGAGAGCTCAAATGTTGTTACCTTTTTATTATTAAAAATGTTTTAGAGTTCCGTTGGATATTTCAGGAGAGGAATTACTGATAGGTACGTGGAATATTGAACAAATACACCTCTTTCCATGAGTCAATTATAAACAGTGTTGTAGTGCAAGTTACAGATGTCAAGGCTATTTACCATCATAATTGCTTACTATTGATTTAACCATCATCTTGGTTTAACTGCTTTGGGAGGTTGGTAGACGGTGTGGTGTGTGTGGTGGGAAAATGAGTTGGGTGAATAGGACATCAAATGATAAAGTATCAAACTGTAAAATCAGGTATAGCGGTGTAAGCATATTATTTAGATACATGTAAGAGAGTTAACATTGATTGCTTCTACAGATTAGGTATCGAAGTGGGAGAAACTATTTATTTCTATTACAAGCCCCATGGCACTATTTGACTTTTTAAAACATGTACATAGATACTTTGATAAGATTTTTAAAAATGGATAATTAAATTAACATATGCTATAGAACACATTTAGGTAGAAAATGTGTTCAAGGTAGGGCAAGCCACATAAGCTTTATTACCAATAGTGATATATTTAAAACTCTGACTCTTTTGTGCAAAAAATGTGAGCTATAGAACAAAAATTAACTTCAGAGTTTTGGAAATTGCAAATATTCGGCAACCTTTAGGTCTTATCTCTAACGATATTTCAAAGTCAATGGTGCTCAACATGGGCTGCAAATAAAAGTCGTCTGGGTTATACATTGCCGTCACCTAGGGAACTTGTAAAACTTCTAATGCCTCAGCTCTACCCCAGACCAATTAAATCAGAATCTCTGGGGGTGGATTCAAAAATCAATATTTTAAAGCTCCCCAGGTGATTATAACGTGTGACCAAGTTGAAGACGACTGAAGGAAAACATTTTAAGTGATGTTTGATAGAATTGTTTTCACTCATTGGCTTTATAGTAAGCAACACCCCACATTCATCAGCTTGGTAGGAACAGATGTGGAACTGGTAGTTTACAGAAATAAATATATATAAAGTATAGATATATACATCTGTGGGTGTGTATTTCCTACATGTTGTAATTTGGATTAAGATCACGGTTGGGCATTTCTCTGGTTAAGTTTGTCAAACCATATATAGCTTTTTTGGGGGTTATTTAATTCACGAGTCAGATTCCCAAGCCTTAGATGTTTAAATAGTGATTTCTATTGTTGAAACACACTGATTTGTGTGAAGACAAGATTTATTAATGAACTAATGAATAATAACTAAATTACACCAGGAAGACCTAGTATTAATTACCATGTAATTCATACTGCAGTTTATAAATCAGATACAAAATCCAATAATTATAGGACAATTGCTATGTAATTACCTTGACTCCACATAGTAATTACAGGGTAATTTTGTCAATAGTTCACATCACATATCCATAAAGAGAACTGCTATTACTTTGCACCCTGGAGTTGAAAATAACTGGCTAGATTATTCTAGCATCAGTTTAGGGAGGAAAAATATATATGATCTTTGCTCTAGTTTAGGCTATAGAAGTCATCTCAGATTCCGTTTGTAACCTGCTCAGAATTTGGCACTGTAATCACTGATACCAGAGATATTTAACATGTAATACAATTAGTACGGAAGGTTTTAAGCATTCTGTTATTCTGTAGCATCCAATATTTAAATTAAATCATACCTAACTAAGCAAATGAAAGTGGATATCTATGTGTAAGAATGGACTTTGATTGAGAACAATTAGAATAGAAAATGCTGCTCTTCCTTTGAAGATACAGCCTGAATAGTTTTTATTTATTTATTTTTTTTGCGGAACGCGGGCCTCTCACTGTTGTGGCCTCTCCTGTTGTGGAGCACAGGCTTCGGACGCGCAGGCTCAGCGGTCATGGCTCACGGGCCCAGCCGCTCCGTGACATGTGGGATCTTCCCGGACTGGGGCACGAACCTGTGTCCCCTACATCGGCCCAATTTTCTGCTCTTACCAACGTAGAGGCAATAGGTACCTGGCTGCAAGCATTCTTGGAAAGGTGAGGACTGAAAGATGGAAGGCAAAACCATGGGTTCTGACATTTTAGGGTACGGATTCTCACTTCATGTCCCCTGTTCTCATTAAGGTAAATTGCTCCTGCTCATTTCTATGCCACTTGTCCCAAAATCCAGATTCTCAACCACTGCGCCACCAGGGAAGCCCAACCTGAATGGTTTGATTCTCGCTGAACTTGAGTTGGCCAAAGCCTTCCTTAGCAAGTGAGTAGACTACGATTTACTTAGCTCTCCGTAGGGAGGTTTTTTTGGGTTTTTTTTTCAGATGTTTCAGCTCCATTGGCAGCACACTGTGCTGGGGAGCTAAGGAAGAGACATCCAAGAGGAGGAGGAACCAATAGAATCGCTGTGAAATAGGGGGAAAACCCAACATCATCCCCTGCCCAGAAATGGGGCTTTCAGTCTAAGACCAAATCTAAAGGAGGACAAAAACCTTTCTGCCCACGTGCAAGTAGAGCTGAAACTGGAGGGAGATTGAATCTGGAAGACTGGTATGTGGGTGCACTTCCTGTGGTTCATTGGCATACGCCAATGACTGAGGTGAGCCGTCTCAAGGGATTTCATCAGAGAGGTGGAGAAACAGTGATAAGACATAGATGTACGGGCCAGACTTCTGCTGCCCACACGAAGGGTTAACCCTGGACTGTCAGCTCCCTGGGGGAACAGATAAATCCCAAACAAGATGAGGTCCAGGAAGATGTTCAAAAAGCCTCTTTCTTCATCACGGTCATAGAAGTCCTTGGACATAGAGTTGAGACGATGATCCTTCTGAGACTCTAGGCTGAGGTTCTAGATATCCTGGATTTGGAACATTTTATTCTAATTGTTTAAAGTGGTGACAGTAATAACCACAACAATCTTTGGAAGGTTAGAAAGATAAAGTTCAATTAAATGATGACACCTAATCTGTTAACTCTCAAAGCTTTCCTGCCGGGTGAAGGATGGCCAAAGCTCAGTTCCTGGAACCACGCGAGTGTTTATAATAAGGGAACCACAGAGGTGTCTGGATCAACTTTCGACTACACCAGAATAGGCTGCAGACTCCCTGATTCTTGTCCACCCAAACATAATGAGGTCATTGCTAGCAGATCAATAAAGCAATGAAAGTACAAACAGGATGCAAAATCCACTGAGGCAAGACTTCGTAAATGGAACAAATGGTTCTGTAAGTGTATCCTCGCCTTCCTGAAGTCTGAAATGCCCACCAAATTAGGAAGAAAAAAAAAAAGAACTCCAAAGCTTGACCTTTAATGCCCTGCACAAAGTATCTTCCTATTATAACTGGAGTCTTTTCTCCCACTGTGCACTTGAGTGCATCCAATAACTCGGTCGTTTAGAATCTCATCTTTTGTTAGGCAAACCCTGCAGTTTCCTGTTACCAGGCTCTTCCCTTTATATCAAAGACCCATCCATCAGTAATGTCTCCTGCCCAAATCGTATTCTTTAAGGTCTAGCATAAATGCTACCTCTGCCAGGAAGCGTTTCTTATCAGCCCAGTAAAAAGATTCCTCTTCTTTCTTGGAAATCCTAGACATATTCTCTCTGTATTTTTATACACACGTTTTCTATTGGCTCTTACCATGATTTACACAACTTCAGATTATTCCAAGATATGTATTAAATTTCACAATACAGGGAAAACTGGAATGAATGTATTTTTTGGTATTTCCTTTTTTATTTTATTTTATTTATTTATTTATTTATTTTGCAGTACGTGGGCCTCTCACTGCTGTGGCCTCTCCCGTTGCGGAGCACAGGCTCCGGATGCGCAGGCTCAGCGGCCATGGCTCACGGGCCCAGCTGCTCCGTGGCATGTGGGATCTTCCCGGACCGGGGCACGAACCCGTGTCCGCTGCATCGGCAGGCGGACTCTCAACCACTGTGCCACCAGGGAAGCCCGGTATTTCCTTTTTTAGAGTTTAAGCATTTTTACGCTATACAAATTACCGGACTCCAGAAGTGCTGATCCATAGAGTAGACATTTTTAGTGTGAGATTTTGACCAAAAAAAGGTCCATTTTATCCTAGAAGTATTTTCTTGTTATTATACTGATGATTATTAACAACTTGCTTTTTGATTGACACTGAAGTTTCAGTGTAGGAAATTGAAGGTGACATCTTTGAGTAATGTTAACAGAAGATCTGAGGTTATATAATTAGACACAAGTAGCACTTTTGGAGGAGTTAAGGTATAGTCCCCTTAAAGCTTTACAAGTACCATCAGATTTGAAAGTGGGAACAGCGAAACAGGTCATGTGTACTGCTGGAAGAGCCCAGATGGGGGTTCAGGAGTTGGAAAGCTGCCCATTTCCCTCAATAACTAGCCATGTAGTTTCCATCAAGAGCTAGTGGGGCAGGCCAAGGAACACCTCTGTAAAATCTGGGATTTAGTTTCGGTGTGCTCCAAGGCATCTTTGGGCTCTAAGACTTCATGAGTCTTAAGACCAACGTGCTGTGAATAACTATCGGGGAGAGAAATACTGTAATGAAAAGGAAACAGAAGGCTGTGATGAAACCTTGAACTCTTGGAAACAGTAATTATGAAGCACAGATAATTTTTTCTTCAGACTTGTCCCGAGGAAAATCGTGCCTAGGCACCCCTCTCTCTTTTTCTCCACTTTCCTGGTCCTTTATCCTTGTTTCAATCGCAAGGGCATTGCTCTCAGATTTCTCAACGGATTCCAATGAAGGTGGAACAGAAGACAAGTTAAGGTATTTTTTCCTTCTGCAAAACTCTTTGCAGGAGGCACAAGAGGCCTGGCAGTTTTCCAAGGCCCAAAGAAGAAGGTTTTTAGGTACCCTCACATGGGACAGGCCCCTCAACTGTCATCCCATCCACCCTCATCTCAGGGAAGAGTTGAGCAATTAGGATAAATCATTCGTTCTAATAATTCAGAAATATCTATTACTATTTCAATCACACTGGCACCATCATTTTAAAAGCAGCTGAAAATATTTTAGCTCAAATCATTTTCCCAGAGTGTGTGGAGTTAAAATGTTCCAATTATCAGGGCACTGCAGGGCTGAGTGACCAGCCAGGGAAGAGAGATACTCAGTTTGCTTTCTGTCCAGTCACCATTACATCATAAGCATGAGGTTCCCTCCGTCTCAAAGCGACAGGTCCTTAGCCTTCCGTGACAATAGAGGTTTATTGCTGGGGCATGTGTCTGTCCCCACCACCTAAAACAATGCCTGGCACAGAGTTGAATGTTCATATACATTAATTAAAAAACAATCCTAATTGCATTATGTAATTAATGAATGTATTACACAAACACTCTTATCAGGTTACTATTTCCATCTCTGTGGGGTAATTGACAAATAAATCTTCTGAATTATATTAATGTTGGGTGAATTAGAATCTAATTATTTGGAAAGTTCAGATTTTAAGGAGAGTAATTCAAGGTCTTATAAGCAATATCTTCTTAGGAAATTACAGGCTAGCAGGTGTATAGGTCATTTCCCTGAAGTGACCCAATTTTTCTGGCTGAGCAAAGTATACATTTATTTTTACTTACTATTTCTGGTCTTCTGAGTTGTTGAAAATGCAATTGGCTTTCACTTCTCTTGATCAAGACTTACTTGAAATGAGCCTAGAGTTGTCTTGCAAAACCATATTAGGATTTAATGAGGGACTGGAGTATGGTGATGAAACATATGATTTACAAAGTAAAGAACAGATCCTTTGTGGAGAATGGAATTCAGAGTCTTGTTTATTTGCTTGTAGCTTCAGGGAGATTGTAGCCGACAGTGCTTCTTTATTGGCTTTCAAACTATTTGACTTAAATAGACCAAGGAAATGCAGACACTATCCATTTGTCCACCATAGAAGAAAGTAGTCAGTCATTGATTTAGGGCCCTGCCCCAAATGGCAAGGCCACTGTGATGAGTATAACTCAAGACCATTTATAAATATGCTAAAGAGTAAAGCCAGACTGGAAAATGTCATGATTGATTGTCCTGGAAACACTCACAATAAAACACTACCATTTTTCTAAGGAGTGTCCGCCCCTTACAAAATGAAGTCACTTCTCCCCAAATTACCCAGTAAGGGTAGTCAGCAGGAGTATAGCTGATACCCCCAAATAATCCAAAAGTTACTTGAGATGCTCCAGTCGATTTATCTTCCTAATTATGTTTTACATCACTTGATCCCCAATAAAAACATGGTACATTTTCATAGTGTTTAAGGTTGACTTAATACTCTTTCAATAAAAAAATGAACATACATAATCTACAAAGTCATTAGGAGAAAAGGTCTGTCAGATCTTAAAAGAAAAGGACCACTGAAACACAGCCCCAGCTCTCATTCACAGCTGCTGTAAGTAAATGATCTAATCTTCTGGAGAACAACTTGGCAATACGAATGAAAAATGGTATAATGTACATTTATAAAAATACAGCAATTCCCATTCTAGGAGTTTACCAAGAAGAAATAATGTGTGTATAAATATGTGTTGAATATACCAGGAATATTCCACACAGTTTGGCTTATGCTACCAAAAATTGGAGTCAAAGTAAATGTTCAGCAACAGAGACTTGGTAGCATAAATTCGCAATCATGAACACTGAGGATGCAGATCCATATTTTTTCAGAATATAATGCTAAGTGGAAAAGCAGCTTCGAAACAAAGTTTATGATATGAAACCATTTTATAATTAAAAAATTTTTTTCATGTATGGGAAAAAGTCTGGCAGGCTATGAATTAGTTTTCAACTGTGGTTATGTTTAGATGATAGAATCATGGGTGATTGCTTTTCCTTTTACTTATCTACCTCTTCTATTTTTTTCTCATAAGGAACATGAATTACTTATGTAATGATCTACCCTAGTTATTATCCTCTTAGAACTTAGGAAATAACAACTCTACTGATATTTTTTAGACGTTACAGTTGTATTATTATACGGGACATGTCAAAGAAAAAGTTTAATTTTTTATTTAACAAATATTTCTATAGTGCTTACTATATTGCTATATGCCAGACACAATATTCTCTCTCTGTGTTACTATCTGTCTCCTTGTCTTTTATTTATTTATTTAACTTTATTTATTTATTTATGGCTGTGTCGGGTCTTAGCTGCAGCATGCAGGATCTTTCATTGTGGCGTGTGGGTTTTCTCTTCTCTAGTTGTGGCGCATGGCCTCCAGGGCGCGTGGGCTCTGTAGTTTGCGACAGGTGGGCTCTCTAGTTGAGGCACGCAAGCTCAGTAACTGTGGCGCGTGGGCTTAGCTGCCCCACAGCACGTGGGATCTCAGTTCCCTGACCAGCCCAACACAGCCAAAAAAAAAAAAAAAAAAAAAGATACAGAACAGTTCCAGGACTGCAGATGTCCTTGTGCTCCTTTGTGGTAAGTTCCTATACTCTCAACCTCTAGTTCCTGGAAGCCATTGATCTGTTTTTTGTTCCTGTACTTAGATTTTGCTTTTTCCATAATGTCATCTAATTGCAATCACGCAGCGTGTAGCCTTTAGGGTCTGGCTTCTTTTACTTAGCATAATGCATTTGAGATTCAAGTTGTGCGGATCAGTGGTTTGCTCTTTTTTATTTATGAGTAGTATTCAATTACATGGATGTACGACAGTGTGTTTATCCATTCCTCAACTGAAGAACACTTGAGCTATTTCCAGTTTTTAACAATTTTGAATAAAGCAGCTACAAATATTTGCATGTAAATTTTGCTGTTGTTGTATCAGTACTTCATTTCTTTTTATTTTTGAGTAATAGTCCATTGTATGGACACACTGCAATTGTTTTTTTCTTTTTGATCGAAGTACAGTTGATTTAGTGTTGTTAGTTTCAGGTGTACAGCAAAGTGATTCAGTTATGCATACATATATATACACACACGTATATCTAGACACATATATATATTCTTTTCCATTATAGGTTATTACAAGATATTGAATATAGTTCCCTGTGCTATACAGTAGTTGCATACAGATTTGTATATGAACATAAGTTTTCATTTCTTTTGTGCAAACGCCTAGGAATGAGATTACTGGGTCATATGGTTAACAGCAACTTTATAAGAAGCTGTCAAAGTGTTTTCCAAAGTTGCTGTACCATTTTGCATTCCCAGTGGTAATGTATGAGAGTTCCAGTTGCTCTGCCTATTTTTCAGCACTTGGTATTGTCAGTTTTTTTTAAAAAAAATTAGCAGCTGCTATCTGAAATATTTACAAACACTAACTCATTTAATCCTACGAGATAAATAGTATTATTCATCTTTAGCTCATGACAAATAATAGTAATAAAATTTAATAATTATTTAAATAAATATCTCATCACTTTACTGACGAAGAAACTGGAAGGGACATCAAATTACTGTCTTAAGGTTGCACAGCCAGCGGGTGGCAGAGCTGCTTGGAACCCAGGCAGTTTAACCTCAGAACACACGCTCTTAGTATTATACTCTGCTATGATTGTCTTTCAATCAGTACAGGAAAGGAAGGCTTTTAATATTTCCATTGCCAGTTTGAAAGTTCATCTTCTCATCTTGGAAAGCTGGCTAAAATTTATTGAATTTCAATTTAATTTTCCCAAAATGTACAGTGTGGTTCAGCATAGTACATTCCCATCAACTAATTAAAGGATGTCAGTAGGCTCCTGAGAGATCTTTCATGATGCTGTGAACTTGCTGGATTCCCCATGGCCCAGCATCCTGCTTTCAGCACTGAAACCCGGAAGCCTGATCCTTTTGGTGTCCCAGAAATGACTGAACTCAGCCATGCTGGAAAAATCAGGATACAAAGTTCATCAGACTCTAATACTTTAAACACAATAGCAATTTATTAATTTACGGTGAGACACATAATGATTAAAGAGAACAAATATTCATTTCCACTCGACAGCATATCTTCTCTCTGTAGAAAAACTTCATGGGAGCCAAATTATAATGTGACGTTTTCTAGGTGTGCCTAGAAACTTAAGTAGGAGAGTTCACTGCTTTTAATAGCCTGAAGCCTTTAAACACTCATTCACAAAACTAAGTCTTGGTAGTTTGTACCTGAAATACCCTTATTTGTTCCTTTCTACTGACTGCATTAATCTGCCCAGGGGCCCCTGAGAAAGATCAAATGCTCTGAATGGCAACGTCCAACATCTGCCTTTTCATTGCTCCACTGCTAATCAATCCAACTTCTCATGAATATCAGCTTTCCTTAGATGGGAATCTTCAGCCTAATTAAAATCAATTCTTATTCATCTTTGACAACCTAATATCGATCCTCGGTTATGTGCCAGGACTGTTGTAGAAGCAGGAGATATAGATTATTTCAGGAATCATTTCTATTCTTTTAAGATTTTGAGGTATCTCTTAAATGACAAATAAGGCTGTCCTTAGAAGGTTATATATTGACACGAAATAGATCTATTTCCATGACGTGTGCTAATCTTTGATTTATCCTGGTTGCTAAACATAAACACTTCTTTTATTTCCCCTAATCTATAGAAATTCCATTCTTTAAGCAAATTCATTTTTCCCTTGAATTCTTTCCTGTTACCCCCCAATCAGAAAAGTATCCTCTGCTGCTTTTAAATTAGAAAAGTGCTTTCTTTTAAGGTCATATTTTACTGTGCTTAAAAGTGATTTGTATATCTATTCCCTACTTTTCCAGATTATAAATTTCTTGAAGGTAGAAGCTAAGGCACACTGGCTTGTAGTTTCCCATGCACTTCCTAGCAGGTTCTCTGCCACCCGAAGGAGCCTGATGACTTAAATCTACGGAATGAAAAAAGGACAGGGCAATGAGTCACCACAGCCTTACACACGCGTCCTGTGTTCTCCACTCATCCCATCACACGACTTTTTCTTTAACTCCATACATGTAGATGGGCCACCATTTTCAGGCAAAGCCCACAGTTTGTTCCCTTCTGCCACCTTAAAGCCCTCATCATGGACCATAGCCCCGAGAGTACCCTTCCTTCCTCTGATTCCTCCCTTTCTGAATCTAGTTACAGGTTGCAGGCTGCAGCCCTCCCTCCCTCTGCTGGCTGCGTGGGAAATTCCTGACATAATGGTCTGACCTGAAACGTCACCGAGGCAGGTTTTGTGCTGGCTCCAAGCCGAATGCAAACAGTGGGAAGAAACGATAGTGCCCTGCTCAACTCATCACCAGTTAAGCTGTCATTGAAAGGGAAACACCTGCTACCCAGAGAGCCTTTATATTTCACTTTACCTCAGGGGTCTACTCTGGACTTGTCAACTGATTGCTTTGGGGCTAAGTTGGAAAAAAAAAATTACATTATCTCCCCATGTAACTATCAAGTAAGGAAAGAAGTTTTCTCTGTATGATTGGACCCATCCACAAAACAGGCTCATGGAGGGTAGAGAAGCACAAGCTATACCTTAGAAAAGGAGAAATATACTATGTCTAGCTGTTCTGTGGAAGAATAGAACAGGAGTAGACCATATCATTGTGCAGTTAGAATGCCGTGATCAGTGGGGGGGTCTCTGTTCCACAGCAGCCGTCTCTGTTATTCCAGAATTGTTTGTTAAGAGATGGCAGCGTAAAGCCCCAGGTCTGCGGTCTTCTGAATTAGTATAGTGTGGGACGAAGGAGTCACAACGGTTCAAGTCCCAAGTCTATGACTTACTGTTTGTTTGACTCTCGGCAAAATAGTTAACTTCTTTGGAACTACTTCTTCATCCGTATCATGTGGGTGTTAGAGTTTGCCTAACTAGTTCTAACAGTTTAAGACTATGGTTAGTTAATGCATCCCAACTCCTGTACTTAACATTACTTAAAGCACCAATCAGCATCACTTTATAAGGCAGAGAACTTTCTCAAGATTTACAGTGAAATCTCCCTGGTTTGCGATCAAGGGGGCAATGAATAGTTTGAATTATGAGATACTTCTTCAGCCATGCCGTTTTTATTACTTTCAAATGGGCAGGGGATACGCTAGGCTAACAAAATGTTGCCAGGGTGTCTTGCCAAGTATAGATCTTTGTGTGAATGCATCAGAATGATATGTAATTAACTTTGATTGTTTATACATCAGTGTGAACTCCTGAAGTACTTGAAAACAGTTTGTTCCCTTAAGTGGTTTCACAAGTACCTTTGTCACTAGACTCTCATTTACATGACACCCTATGTGAAATTTGTGGGTGCAAAGGTAAAGCTGAACTCATGTTTTTCTCTACTATCAGAACTTAAAGACAAGTGTTTATGGTGTTTTGAACGATGATGAGTTGGTATTTACAAGATTTTCCTAAATGTATATTTTATCGATATCAGCATCATTATGAAGCTCTAGGATCCTGAAATCACTGCAGGCTTTCTTCTCATATTTACACCATTGGTTCAGAAGTTCTGCTTCCTTGTCTGGTTCAGCTTGAAGTGCAAGCTTATGTTGAAAACTCCAAGAGGTTCTTTGGATTTGAATCTCTTTTACTCAGTGAGTCACTGGCCATGCCTTCTGCTCCTACGCCCTTACCTTCCAGATTCTACTTCCCTTAGTACCAACCAGAACCTTAGAACCCTTCCTATCTTCTTATCCCATAGGACTTCTCAACTCTAGAGCTCCTTAATGTAATTCAGGAACACCAGTCTCTATGGGGCAAAGCATTACAGCTTCAGAAATGACAACTGATGGTCACTGACAACCAGGTCTTTGAATTCTTAAGTCAGTATCTATTTATTGAATACCTACCATGAAGAAACTGTAGAGGATTGAACAAAGATGAATAAGACACAGCCCTACTCTTAGGAGCTCGCTCACAACCTAGTAGAGGAGGCTAATTCCTTCATAATTATATCTCTATTTTCTAGGAGAACTAATTTTTCCTTTGTCCGCGGGCTTCAATATCTACCACATTCCGCAGAAAGAAGCTATCACCTTTTCAGCACTAGTGACAGCAAAAGGCACACTTTTCATTAGGCTTAAACTATTCCAAGGGAGAAATGACCTCAAGACAATATTACTTGGCTTAATTGCAGCCTCCATAAAACAAACGATTTACAAAAATATTAGAAACCACAAAATAACCTAATGATATATTGAAAATCCCAGAACAAGTGCGTAGGGAGAAAGAATAATGGGATTTTTTTTTTTTTTGAAACAAGAAATTAAACCCAGTTGCTTGTAGTGGTTGGGGGGAAGGGGTAAGGAGGATTTCGGCTCAAGGCAGCATCAACTGATAGACCACATGAAGGAAGAAAAACCAATGAACTAGAACGTCTTGACTACCTTCCGTGAAGCAGAATCTATGCTGACCTCGCCATATAACTTCATTGCTTTTAGTATTGTTAGAAAGAGGTAGCACACACTTCTATGACCTGTTGCTTTACCTGGTGACAGAGAAGCAAAGCCTGGTATGCTTTGTGTGTGGTGTGACCCCAGGTATGTCAGGGCCAAGATGACTTCCAATAGTTCTTCCCCTGGTTGACAGCAACCAAAACGTCCACCTTTAGTGTTCGCAGGTAGGTGCTTTCTGGAGACATTTACTTCATAGATGAATTAAGACCTTATTATCTAGAAGGGTCATGTCTTGGGTAGCTTCTATATAACAGGGCTTTGCTTATCTAGAGAGCCCATTAAATTGTTTCCCCTAAGGGAGAGAAGTGAGCTGGGGAAAAAGAATGGGAAATTGATATGGTTTAATGAAGGGTGGATGGGAGAGAAAGGACAGAGAAAACAAGTTACGGCTGCTGAATGGCTTTAGAAAAGTGTGTTGGGACTTCCCTGGCTGTCCAGTGGTTAAGAATCTGTGCTTCCACTGCAGGGAGCACGGGTTTAATCCCCGGTTGGGAAACTAACATCTGGCATGCTGTGTGGTGTAGCCAAAAAAAAAAATGTGCTGAAGGCTTTGGTCATCCAGGGATGGAGGAACCATGGTTCCGGGCTTCTCTCTTCTTTAGCCTTTCCTGGTCCAGAGGGATGGCTGAGGTCACTCAGCATCAAACGGTAACATGCATGTGCTTGTTCGTAGGGTCAGGACTGATGGTTTTGCCATGAACAAAACCAGACACCAAGAGACTCCTTCGCTGGGTAGGAGAGTGTTTCCATGGGGGTGGAGATAGCACTGGACTGGATACCCGTTCCTTAGGTCCTCAGCTTGGCTCTGCCAGGATTTCCTGGGTGGCCTTAGGCCAATCCATTCCTTTTCCTGGAGACCCAGTTTCACTAACTGTCCGTGCCAGGGGTGTTGGAGGGAAGGGAAGTATAAGAGTAGTTGCCTTGGTCCTAGCTGGAAGTCGTGCCTGTGTTTTATAAAAGCAGAGAAGTCTGTAGTATTTGAGAACTGGATCTTACCCGTCATTATTTCAGAAGGATCTAAACTTCAATTTCATAGCACGATGGGGTCCTGAACTCTTCACATGCTACTTGGGGAGAATTTAATGCATACTAAGGTGGAGAACCAAGCCACCTACCCAAAACACTTCCCAAGCCTTCTTGACCTTCAGAGTCATCTTCCCAAGTCTGCAGATGTGGCTCCTGGGATACGCCCAGCCTTGCTCTGAGCCAGGCAGCAAACATCTACTAAGGGCAGAAGCTTGGATTTTAATATAACAACTGAGCCAATTTACAGGAGTAATATGATTTTCTAAATCATTGGAATTAGCTAGTCAAGCCTGAGAGTTACAATTATTCAGAAGCTCACAAGCCCTAATAACATCTGGCGAGCTCCAGCTGGGGCAGAAGGAAACAAAACAAAACAAAACAACCCACACCATAGGCAACAAGCAAATAAACCAAAAGCAAACCCAAGGCACCAGCAACCATTTTTATTATGACATCCTTAGGGTCACCATGTCAAGGGATGAAAAGAAATTAAAAGGAAGCTTCTTAGAGGACAGCTTACAAGGATTCCTTTACTTAGAGCTTGTTAATTTTCACAGTACAGTTGCCCTGGGTTGTGAATTAAAGAAACAGATGAAAAAAATATTGCGCCTTTAACTGTACTGGAGGCCCCATGTATATACACTCCTGTGCCTTTTGATGAGAAGCATTAAACATTTTTAATTTAGTACATCAATTTGAAAATCTAATTTTTTTTAATGCTTTGTAGCAGCAGACGTGTTCACAGTGCTGTCACGACCATCGAAGAATTATGAGAAACTTGAACCGCAAAAAGTAAATTAGAAAAATCTCATTTCAGTTACTCTAAAAAGAGGGGAAATTAGATTTTGATTAAAATCACTCACACATACAATTTTAGGTAAACTAATTTAGCAAGACTCACTATATAATTTTTTTTTCTGTCAGTATGTCCTTTTAATACTGGCTGTGAGGTATTTGTACCTATAACCTTTCTCAGAACCGGTGGATGAAAAAAGAAACTCTAATAAACTGGCTTCTTGACCACTGTATATGAGGTCTGGTAGGGAGAGATTAAAGTAGTGTATTTGTCAACATAATAGGCAGAAGCTGGGAATGAATTAAGACTCCTTGTATAGTCTTTCTAGCTGGCCCTCAGCTTTGCCTTTTGAACTTTTTTTTTTTTTAAGTTTTCAACTTGGAAATTTTGACTTTAAGGAATGATGTGTCAGCTAATGTAGGAATTAATTGCATCATTAGTGCTGCATAATGTACAGTCTATGACCAGAGGCCCCAGTCTGGGTTAGACAAATGCTGCCACCTCCAAGGTGAGACAGGAGAACAGCAACCCACGGTTCTCATTAATTACAGGCAGACCCGGGTCCTCTTCAAAGGTGTTGCCAAGTTGAAGTGAAACAATGCATAGCAATATGTTTCGTAAACTCTATAAAGTGCTGCCCGAGACTGTGGTGTCAGTATTATCCTGACACCTAAGTTCGGATGACTGCCCTGTGGTGTCTAAGCTTGGCTTTCTGAAATCGCAGCGTCGAAGCTAGATTCTAAGGGGGAAAAGACTGATAGGGCATTTTAGTTTTTAAGCGTCTCATACAAACCTCATTTTGAAAATTGCATTGTTAACGAATTAGAAACTTTTAAATTAAAGCTGGGGGGTGAATTATTAGCTCTGTAAGGGTGGTGTCCAAAACCCATTTCCTTCCCAACTGAGCACAAGACATGAAGAGGCAGGTTTCCTTGAACTTGCCAATGGCATGTTATGAGACCTCCATGACATAATGGGTGTGAGAGCCTTTGAAAATAGTAACATAGTGTATAAGCAAGATACCAATTAAAAAGAAATAAACTCCATGACAGTTCCCTGGTGGTCCAGTGGTTAGGGCTCCACGTACTCTCACTGCCAAGGGCAGAGGTTCAATCCCTGGTCGGGGAACTAAGATCCCACAAGCCGCATGGCATGGCCAAAAGAGAGAAAAAAAACCCCAAACTCTAAAAATATAACAGTTCAATGGAATGTATGTAAGTAGTATGACAAGGAGGGTAGAGAGATTAGTTTTATTCACTAATGCCTTTACTGCCACTGTCTCCCAATACTGGTATTCCAAAGGAAGATAGATAAAAGGGGTAAGATTGAATCAGGAGAAGGAAGAAGAGGAATGAATTAGAAAATCTTATGTAAACTATGGGCTTTGGGTGATAAGGACATGCAAATAGAGCTTCATCAATTGTTTAACAATTGGACCACTCTGGATGGGGGGGATGTTGATGGTGTGGGAGCCTGTGCATGTGTTGGGGGAAAAGGGCATATGGGAAATCTCTGTACCTTCCACTCAATTTTTCTGTGAACCTAAAACTGCTCTAAAAAGTAAAGCCTATTAAATAAAAAGACTTAAGATACATGGATGAATAACAATTAATAAATAAATTTGAGGTTACTAAAAGGGGTTATAATGCATATGGAATTTGAAACTAAAAACTTTGTTTGTTTGTTTCTTCTTATCTATGCTTAGAGTGATAGGAAGAGCATGCCCTTGGTATTGGATACAATCATTTGAATTCCAGCTCTGTTATTTACAAAGTATGACCTTGGGCAAATTACTTAAGCTCTCTCTAAATCTCAGTAATCCCATCTATAAAATGTATACTGTATCCACCCCAATACTGACTTCATTGCATTATTGGCAAGATTAAATGATCTAGCATATGTGATAAATATGGTGTGTTGCACTATAACCTTTGTAGTGGTTAGGAACAAATGTACTGCTATGTGGTACTTGGAATTCCAAGCCATCAGACTCTCCATTAAGATTTTTAACTTGTTTAACCAGCTCAGCTGTATGATATGAAATTTATCAGAGACCTGTATTTGTCAAAAGTGGTCCTTCACATAAGTCTTCTTGAAGATGAAGCATCTTTGCAAAAGCATCAGAGTACAGCAACAGAAAGACTTAAAAGGGTGCAGTTAAGCATCTGACTGCAATGTAATTGGGAAAGAAACTTGGTTACAGTAATCAGGATTACATTTAACTTGACTGATTACATTTAATTTAACATACCAAATAATCCTAGTTAAATATTTCTGAGGTGCCTCAGGGGCCCTCTGAAGAATCTCAAAATTAGCTGGAGATCAAAAGAACCTTTAGAAACTGGCAAACAATACTTATTCATTTTACCAAAGTGAAAGATTTCAAGCGCAAGTAGGAATCTGGTCTTGCCCTAGCCCACTCCCAACAAAATCCATTTACCCAATTAGATTTAATCCTATCTTTGAAAATCCTGATCATACACAACTTTAAAAACATGTGCTTTCTTATGGAGAATTATTCCTAAAGAGTTTACCCAACAGCTCTTATCTCACTTGCATTACTTAATATTGATGACTCTAAAGACATGTCTATATTAATCAAACCAAAAAGCTTAAGCCACCTTCAATAGCAGATATTCATTCAATACTGAATATTTCCCAGATCATGTGGTCCTAAAATTTATCTTGGCCAATTTTCTAGACATTTAGGTTTAATTTGTAAGTGCTTACTTTTAAGTCAATTAGATAGAGCTCATTTACAAGTTAACTTTTACATAAAGACTGAACCAGAGGTCTCAGTTTTTTGCTTGACTTTAAAAAGGCCTTCCTTCCCTGCCTTCTTCTTCAGTCTCAGGAACTAGAGATGATCTAGATAAAATAAGTGTTATGGAGGGCCAGGCACAGGGGGACAGAAATAACAGTTCCTTTTCATGG